>NW_006409002.1:531050-537931 GCF_000296735.1 Chrysochloris asiatica | reverse complement strand
TAAATAAATTATATTGCTCTCAGAAAAGTTGGAATATTGATAATATACAAAGAGAATGAAAGGTGTAATATTTTAAGTACTTTAACATACAGATAAGTTTTAATTACCAGTTTTGTCTTTATTTAACTATCAATCACCTAAGCTGATGTAAAACTACTGGTTTAATGTGCACATGCATTTCCATTTACAAGGAATAAATATTAAAAGTAATTGCAGGTAGAATAAATATAGGATATATTGCTTATAAATACTAAAATGAAAAGCATTATATTTTTAATCTTGAGAAATATAAGCTATTATGTTTAGAAACAAATAAAATATATATTAAGCAATCATTAAAATTCTAGAAAGTATAAAATATGATGACAGGTGATCAAATGAAATAATTAGGATAGTAAATGTTAATGACTTCAAATTACCTATTTAAGGAAAAAGACATACTGATTATATCTAAAATACAAAATCTCTATTGTTTTCAAGAAGCACACCTAAAACAAAAATAACAGAAAGCTAAAAATAAAATGAAGGAACAAATATAGGAAAATATAAATAAAAAATAAATGAGCACGGCAATGTAAAATTCAAGAGTTAAAAATAAATAACAAGGATTGTTGTTGTTAAATGACTTTGAGTCAGCTGTAACTCATTGCAACCCTATGCACAACAGAATGAAATACAACCCAGTCCTGTGACAACATCACAATTGTTATATTTGACACTATTATTGCTGCCATTGTGTCAATCCATCTCTTTGGTGCCTTCCTCTTTTTTCTCCACTTTACCAAGCATGATGTCATGATGCCCTTTCCAGGTACTGGTCCCTCCTGATAATAAGTCCAAAGTACGAGAGACAAAGTATTACCATCCGGGTTTCTAAGAGAATTGTTGCTGTACTTCTTCCAAGACAGATGTGTTTGTTCTTTTGGTAGTCTGTGTACTTTTAATATTCTTCTCCAACATCATAATTCAAATGCATTGATTCTGCTTCAAGTCTTTATAGGAGCAGAATAGCCTCATCTTTCTCCTGAGGAGTGATTAGTGGGTTTGAACTGCCAACCTTGGGGTTATCAGTACAAGATATAACCCATTATACCACCAGGGATCCTTCCTTAATAAAAATCCATTAGCAAACTTTTCTTCTACCCAGTCCATGGGTAAAGGAACAAAGGTAGAAAAAGACAGATATTTGTATAGCTATTAAACACCATTATTATAATTATATAATTATGACTATTATCTCCACTATTAAAGTTGAGCATAGGAAGAGGCAGTCCTTCAGACAAGCCCAGTGGCTGAGGACTTCTAATGTTCTCCATCCTCTACAATCTGTAAACTTAGGAATAAACCACTACCACTCTGAATCCAATGTCTAATGGTTTGTCTAAATGTCAGCAGGGTTAGAGAGATACAACTCCAGGCTTGATTACAAGACTTCTGACACAACTCATCTCAGTGGTCAACAGGGAAAGTTCTGCATTGTGCTAACTATAGCATGCCATGCAGGCTTTAGAGTATAAAAATGGCTGATGTAAGAATTTTCACTGTTCTTCCACTATGATGTTAGATGGAAGCACTTAAAGTTGATGTTTCAGTTCACCTAAGTTTACCTATCCAGGGGAGACCTGTATAGGCAATGCCCTCTAAGTCTATTATCTACAATGCCAGGTGGAAGCATGCATGGGAGGAAGTAAATACAGTATGTCTTATGTGAGTAAATACTCTGATTCCCCCCCCCCCGCCGGCCTCCAATCTCCTCATGTCTTTTATAATGAACTTAATCAGAAGATACAGAATGGAAGCCCAGAGGTACAGCCACTTCAAGTCCATAGTTGGTATTAGTGATATTATTCTACTTTGGTTTGAAATGCAAGGTTTGTGGTTCAAACTCACCAGCTGCTCCTTGGAAACCCTATACAGAGTCACTATGAGTCAGAACTGACTCAACAGCACTAAACAACAATAACAATACTGGGTTAATGCAGTTTCAATACACTTTTCCCCCAAAAGAACTTATTTAGAGAGGAAAGTTAATCTGGTTGTCTGCCAACAAAGTTGCCTGACAGCTCTGGGAGAAGTAGAGAAACAGCCTTGTTTTGATGGTGTTGTGGGGAAAAAGAAATCACTAAATGGTTTCAATCAGAGAGAAAACAGTGGAAAAGGGAAGTGGGAAAACTAGTTATAAATTTCCTTCTTGTCACCTGCATAACTACTGGTAAAGATAATTTATAAAAATAATATTGTCTACTGACCCAGGAGTGATGGGTATGGAAAGGGAGGACTGGAACCCTCAGTTAAGAATCGAAAGAAATGGTGCTTCGTTGACAGTTTGACAGAAATTGTTCGGACTGAGAGCTTAAGTGAAACAGGGTCAAAGTACCAATGACCACCAGGACAATAATGTGTCCATATGAACAATGGGATATTTTATTGTTTTCAAAGAAAGCTTAAGTATAGGTGTCATGGTTATCAATGACATACAAGATGTCTTATGGATACTGAGGCCATGTGAATATCTAGAAAGAGCAAAGGCAACTGCAATGGTGGCATGTTGTGTAGGGGCAACTACTGCTTGCTGGCCTCTGTGATTGGGCTATACAGTTGTTACTTCAAGGCAAGTCCACTTTTTAATACTTTGCTTAGACCATGCTTTTCACCCTAGGGTCCCTGGACCTCGTGGAATTCTCAAAGGAAGATTTTACATGGGGGTTTCTGAATGGTGTGGACAAATGGAATTAAAAAGATAATGGAATATTTCTTGAACTTGTTGAAGCCCACTAGTATTTGCTGCATCCATATCAACAGCAGTCAAAGATAAAAGGCTACAAAATAAGTAGAAGATGAATTTGTGTAGAGAAGCTACATGTCACTGGAAATGTTCAATTTCTTGAGAAATAATGTTCAACCAGCACTTCAGCTGCTTGGCATATATGGTATGGGAAAAAACCCTACTTTAAAAATCTACTCAATACTAACTCTTCCTGAAATATTTGAAGCTATTGAATTCTCTTCTCCTTGTTACTGCTTGGCTCTAAAGGAAGCTGCAATAATAATATATTATGAGAAATTGACTATGGCAAAGTTTACTTTAGGGAGAAATGAGCATAGCATACATTTTTACAATAACCTTTGCATTTTGAGAAAACTGTAGTTTCCCTGTGTCCTTTATCCAGTTTCCCTCAATTATAATATTTTACCAACTATGCATACAATTCACCCATCTAATACAGATTTCTCTAAATTTACTTGTATACATTTGTGTGTGTGTATGTGTGTATTTGCTGTTAAGTGACATGGAGTCTATTCTGACTTTTAGTGACCCTGTATGAGGTATCTGAGGCTTTAAATCTTTGCAGGAGCAGAAAGCCTCATCTTTCTCCCTCAGAGAAGCAGCAGGCAGGCTCAAACTGCAGACCCTGTAATTCAAAACACAGTATGTATCATGTGAAGCTACCATGTTCCCTGTGTGCATTTAGTAATATAAAATTTCATTGTAAGTGTAAGTCCGTGTATTCATGATTACAGTCAAAACACAAAAACATTTCTATACCATAAGAATTCCTTGTGATAGATACCCTTTCATAATCACATCACATTCCTCTCTATTATATCCTCATCCATAACCCCTGGCAATCATTAATTTTTCATTTCTAAAAGTTGGTTACTTCAAAATGTAATGTTAATGGAGTCACACAGTGATAGGGTGCATCCTTTGTAGCTTGCTTTTACTTAGCAAAATTCATGAAGTTCTATGGGTTTGTAGTTTGTTGATTTTATCACATTGGTGTTGTGTAGTGTGATTAAAACATAGTTTATTTAGCCATCCTCCTGTTGTAAGATATCTGATCTGGGTTGTTACCAAATTTTGGCTCTTAGAAATAAAATTCCTATGAAAAGAGGGGTGGGAATTAATGGTGGATTAGGGAGACAAAGCTCTGCAAGCAGTAACACAGAATATCGGATGAAGCAAGGTTAGGGGACTGTTCCAGAATGTAGAACTACATATAAAGGAATATTTAGTAAATTTGAAGACTTACAGTCAGTGGAATTTGTAGCAGAGGCAAGAAACGCTGTTTTCTGAGTCAGGCCCCTACCCAACAAACAGAATGGCCATCTTGGGCATGACAGAATGGGAGAAGGGTCAGAGAAGCACTCCCTCCGCAAACTTCTGAAGATCATCAGAGATAAAGGTGTGGACATTCTTTTTTTTTTTTTTTTTTTTCTGTTCATTGGTCTCTCACTGTATGCGCACCTCCACTGCGGTGACAAGAGGGAATGCCTCAGTGAGTGGACACCCCTTGACATCTGGAGAATTCTATTAAGCATGTTCACAAATCTGCTGAACAAAGATTTCTGGGTCCAGAATTGCGGACGTGGGAGGAGTCACGAAAAACTGCTTAAGACAGAATAGTCTCCCAGAACTGCCCAAGCCTGCCAAGAATGGGGCATTAAAGTCATATTCATGTTTTGCTACAGAATTTTTTTTCTGTTTTCCTTATTTTCTTTTATACAATCATAGACTGTAGTACCAAATCTGTTCTTTATTTTTTGTTTTTTTAGTTCTGCTGTTGTTATTTTGTTTGTTTGTTTGTTTGTTTTGGTTCCTCATTTATCTTCAGGGGGCTCTTTTCCTACATTACCCAAGAAGAGACAGCAACTGTGGCCATATAGCCAAGTTGGAATCACACCCAGTAAAATATCACCATCCAGGCAAGAGCCAATACCAGCTGCTGTACACTAGATAGACAGCCAATACCTGCTAGAGTTACTCTGAGTTGAGTAATAAGAAAAGTGAAAAAGAGATCCCATTTCCTGATCACATCAACCTGAAGGCAGTTAGAAACCTCAATAAAACATCAACATATATTCATTTAATTACTAATAAACTAATTATTGATGATGCTAAAGAAACAATTGAGCATTGCAGCACATGTCTACAAACAGAATAGAATAACTGACACAAATGATCTAGATGTAGACCCAGAGTTCGCAGTGGAAGGAGGGTAAGCCTTGGAACTCCCTGAGAGGAAATTCAGGAAAATTATATGGAAATACATAGATCTTCAAAAAGAGTTTAAGAAAAATAAGGAAGAAGTCAGGAAAGCACTACAGGAATGATCAGAAAAGATAGATAGAGCATTGGAAAAAATCCAAAACCTTCAAAAAGATATCCAAATGATTAATATTTAAATATCAAAAATATACAACACCCTGAAAGGGCAAAGAAGTAGAATTGACAAGATGGAAGCCAGAACCACCAGGGAGCTGAGACAGAAGAGCAAGCAGAAAAAAGCAGAAAAAAATCTGAAGGAAGTCTAAGATACCTGTTGGAAAACATGAAGAGGAATAACTTAAGAATTATTGGCATTCTGGAACAGGAAGAATCATGCAAGTCCACAGAAGAGATTGATGAAGAGCTGATGGAAGAAAATTTCCCACCACTCGGAACTCAATTGTCAAATAGAAGAGTTGTGAACAGAACAAAACTATAAGAACAAATTCAGAGGATCTGGGAAGTCAGTTTATGATTAAAACAATTATGTTACAAAAGGAGGTAAAAACATAGGAACAGAGATTCAGGTGGTGAGAAGGTCAGGTAGACTGAAGGGTAAAATAGATTGTTTACGTTGGAGGAAAAACTTAATAGAATATAAAATACCTCACAACAAACCAAGAAAATTAAAATTGAAGAACAAACATGAAAACATTAAAACTATGAAGAAACTAAAAAGGAAAAAAACAAAAAAAACAAAAAAACCATGAACTCAGCACAGGAAGGCATGCAAACCAAAGAAACCAGCAGCATCACAAAAAAACATAATGACAGGAATTAATTCATACCTATTGATAATTATCCTGAGTATGAACATATTAAATGCACCAATTAAGAGACAGAGAGTGGTAGAAGGATAAGAAAACAAGATCCTTCAATATGCTATCTACAAAAAGCACACCTTACACACAAAGACAAAAAGAGACTAAAAGTTAAAGAAGGGGAAAAATATACATATTTTTTTACAATTAAAATTGAGCAGGAGTGACAATACTAATCTCTGATAAAATAAACTTTAAGGCAAAAATCAGAATAATAGATAAAGATGGACATTATCCCATGGCTAAAGGGTAAATTGAACAAGATGACATAATCATAATAAATATCTACACTCCCAGTGAAAGAACTCTAAAATATATAAAGTAAACTCTAACAGAGTTAAAGAAAAAAATTGACAAATCTACAATAATAGTGGGTGATTTTAATACATCACTTTCAAGAAAAGATAGAAGAGCCAGAAAGAAACTCAACAAAGACACAGAGGCATTAAACAACACAATCAGCCAACTTGACCTCACAAATGTGTACAGAGCAGTCAACCCAACAACAGCACAAAATACATTATTTTCCAGTGCACATGGAACATTCTCCAGAATAGACTCCATCAATTTAGAAACACCAAAATACAGCTAAACATCTTTTGAAACCACAATGCTATAAAATTAGAAATCAACAATAGGAAGACCAAGGAAATAAAGTCAAATATATGGAAACTGAATCATACTCTGCTTCAAAGCTACTGGGTAGTAGAAGAAATAAAATGTGAATTCACAAAGTTCCTAGAAACAAACAAAAGGAAACACAACATACCAAGATTTGGGGGATATGGCAAAAGCAGTGCTGAGAGGAAATTTTATTGCAATAAATGCACACATCGAAAAAGAAGATGAAACAAAATCAACACAGTAACACAGCATCTCCAACAATTAGAAACAGACCAGTAAAGGGAACATAGAGTCACCAGAAGAAAAGAAATAATAAAGACTAAAGCACAAATAAATGAGATAGAAAACAGAAAAACTATAGAAAAAATCAACAGGACAAGAAGTTG
>NW_006409002.1:523492-524666 GCF_000296735.1 Chrysochloris asiatica | reverse complement strand
GACATTCCTATATGAAAGGATAAGAAGACCAGGTTGGAATAGCTAGAGGAACAGAAGATCCTTTTTGAAAGAAAGACCATCAGGAAAAATCCAAAACAAAAAGGGTAGTCTGATTAGCTACTATAAGAACAAGCATGTTGTTTGCTCTGGAACCATCAAGACAAGCAATCAAGTCCCTTCAAGACAAATCCTCCTCCAAGACTGAAATTCAAAGGGAACACATGAACAGTCATGTAAGCTTGCTGGTGACCACGTTGGTCTCCTGGTGAGTGGAAGAGGGGGAAAGGCAGCCATGAAGATATGGGTAGAGTTCCACCACATTCCATAGACTCCCTTTGACCTGTAGATGAGAGAGTGAAGAGGAGGTTGGCTGGTCTGAAGTGTGGTGAAACCTGTGAACTCTTGAGCCCATGGACAAGAACATAGCCATAAAGGGCTAGAGTTGAGTGTGAAGTGCCCAGCTGATGTGAAGTGAGGGGAGATGCACAAACTTGTAGATAGTACACATTTGGCCCGGCTTCGATCACTTGATGATCAGAACTCGACCACAGGAAGATAAAAGGGGGGAAATCCCTCTGGTTTTGTTTGTTTGTTTGTTTGTTTGTTTTGTTTTTGTTTTTAATATAAAGGAAACACGTTTAAACTGCTACAATTTGATGAACTTGACCCATACTTATGGATATTGTAGCTCAAAATACCAATTGAGAGGGAAGGAGTCCTCAAATTCAAAATCAATTCTATCAACTCTGTATTCAGGGTTGATAGGAGTGGGCAACTTAGACATTGGCTACCTAAAATTGTTGTTGTTGTTGTTAGGTATCAATGAGTTGGTTCCAACCCATAGCGACCCTGTATAGTGTTTCCAAGGAGCAGCTGGTGAGCTTAAACTGCCCATCTTGCAGTTCAAACAACTTTGCAGTCTTGTGCAATAACCCACAGTGCCACACCAGAACTCTTGTAAAGACATGAAGTGACTGGCTTAGAAGTTTCCAAGAAGGAGTTCAGTTTCAGAGTGTGACAAGGGAAGGTAGAATCCCCAGAGATTGGTTTTCATCTTGCTTAGAGACGGGTCTGTTGAAAGGATATGGGGATAAGATTCTTACGATTAAATAGTGAGTAATTGTTATCATGACTAATTGAGACTGTTAGAAATGTATAGGTAAAAGTTTTGTAG
>NW_006409002.1:514429-523092 GCF_000296735.1 Chrysochloris asiatica | reverse complement strand
AAAAAAAAAAAAATCCTATGAACTTTTGTTATTACATTATTGAATAAACCTTAGTCTTCATATCCTTGGGATAAACTACCAGGAGTGCAATTGATGGTTATATGGTAATTATGTGCTTAGTTTATTAAAATAAATTTCCAAATAATTTTCCAGAGTTAACACATTTTACATTCCAATCAGCAAGCATGAGAAATACAGTTTCTGGCCAATACTTGGGATTGTTGCTATTTTATTTTAGTCATTCTTATAGGTTTGTAGGGGAACACAGTGGCTATGCAGGATAAGTACTGGATTATGAACCACAAGTTCAGTGGTTTGAGCCCACCAGTTTCTCAAAAGATGAGACTTTCTGCTCCCACAAAGATTTACAGCCTCGGAAACCCTATACAGGGTTACTTTGAATCAGAATGAACTCCACAGCACTTTGTAACAACAATAGGTGCATAGGGATATCACATTGTGATTTTAATCTGTAGCTCCCTGTTGATAATAATGTGGTTTTTTTTGTTATGTGGTATTTTCCACCTGTATAATATTTTTAGTAAAATGTCTGTGAATATCATTTGCACATTTTCCAACTGGATTGATTTTTTTTTTAAATTGAGTTTTCAAGGTTGTTTACACAAGTATATTCCAGATACTAGTCATTTATTAGACATATGGTTCGCAAATATTTTCTCCCAGTCTGTACCTTGTTTTTTCATTCCCCTTGTCCCATATCCTTGGCTTGCAAAGGGTGCTAACCTGTACAAAGGGTCCTGCCCCACACCCCCACCACAGCTTTCTCTTCTGTGGGCGCCTTGCCCCATTTTCTTATCTCTTTGTCTTTCCGTTTTTTTGCCTTTCCTTTCCCTTGTTTTGTCTTTCTTTTTCTTCTATTTCCCTTTCTTTTATTCCCTCCCCCCTCTGTCTTTCCCTTATGTTCTTAGTTTTTTTCTATACTATTCTCTTTTCCTATATCCCTTCCCTAGTTTAGTTTGTACTTTTTCTTTTCTTTCTTTTTTTTATCTTCCTTTACTTTTTTTATCTTTCCTTTTCTCTTTTTTAGTTATTACATTATTTTTTCTTGCTGTTGTTTGCTTGTATTCTCCCATTTGTTTTTATTCTTATTTGGTTTTTGCTGTTGTTTTTGTTTTTCTAAAACAAAAGTTTTCTTCCTTTTTTTCCTTCTTTGTCCCACCTGGCAGGACATAGCAATCCTGTTCACATGGCTCAGCATACTCATATATCCTATAACCCCACCCAATAGGTAATGACCACTACCTGTTTTGGTGCCACCTGATCAATGGTAGCCAGCAGTTAACTTCATCCAAAACTACCTTTAACTGCACTACATGGACAGCAAACAGAACTGCGAACATACTCCCATTCTTTATCACATCCATCAACAAACAGACGGTGTATGACTAAGAGCACATGGACATATAATCACATAATTAAATGCAAACACAACAGCACCATAGTGTCTCAGAGGCAATAGACAATTTCAGTTCACATGAAGAAACAACACAGGGTGTATCAAACAAATGCCTAAAATACAGACTTAGAAAACCTTTCTTAGGAACAAATGGTATCCAAACTGTCTGTGATATAATTCAAAAGAATTGTATATAATGGAATTGAATTGAAGAAATGGAAGACACGATTAGTGAAGCTGAAGTGTCTTTCACAGGGTAAAGACTTTTAATTTGGTACGATCTAATTTGTCAATGTTTTTCATTTATGGATTCTGCTTTTGATGTCAAGACTAAGAATTCTCACCTAACCTGAGATGTTGAAACAACATTTCTCTTGTTGTTTTTTCTCCCTAGAACTTTTAAGCTGATGACCCATTTTAAACTAATTTTTGTATGCTACTGTTATGTGTTCTGGTAGTGTAGTGGTTACGAATCAGGCTGCGAACCTCAGGGTCAGCTGTTCGAAACTACCAGCGGTTCCATGGGAGAAAGATGAGACTTTCTGCTCCTGTAAAGATTTACAGCCTCAGAAACCCTATACATGGTCGCTATGAGTCGGAACCGACTCCACAGCACATAAAAACAACAATTGTTATGTGCTGTCAAGTTTGTTTCAACTTACATCGGCCCTGTATAGGGTTTCCAAAGAGAGCTGGTGGGCTTGAACTGCTGACCTTGTAGTTAATAATCCAGTGTTTATCCTACAGCACCATACCAGCACTCTAATTTTTGTATAAGGCATGGAATTTAGGCAGAAGGTTTTTTTTTGTTATTATTTTTGCCTAGTGAATGAATACCTAATAGCTCTAGCACCATTTTTTTTTTTTTTAAGAAGTTAACATCTTCTGTTGAATTGTTTTAAAACTTTTATCAACAGTTGGGCATATTCTTGGATTTTCTGTTCTTTTCCATGTACCTATCCTTTTGCTAACAGCACCGTCTTGCTTATATATTATGTATGTATGTGTTGTGATATGCCCTCAAGTTGGTTTTGACTCATAGTGACCCTATATAAAGTTTCCAGGGAGCAGTTGGTATATTTGAGCTGCAGACCTTGTAGTTCACAATCCAGTGCTGATCCTATAGTGCCACACCAGAAGTTCATTATGTATGGGGTGGTGGGGTGGTGATTATTGCGCTGGTGTTGGTTCCAACTCATAGTGACCTTGTACAGGGTTTCCAAGGCTGTAAATATCTATCGAAGCAGAAAGCCTCATCTTTCTCCCAAAAAACAGCTGGTAGTTTCAAACTGCTGACCTTGAAGTTAGCAGCCAGATTCATAGTAAGTTTTAATATCAGGTAGAGTTATCCCTACCAAATTATTCTTTCAAACTTGTTTTAGCAATTGTAGGACCTGTGATGTGTTTTTTGGTTTGGTTTGGGTTTTCTTTACAGGACTAGAGGTTTCTTGGAGTCCTGGTGTGGCGCTGTGAGTCCAACTTTGCTGGACTGCAAAGTTGCTTTGAACCACAAGGTCAGTGGTTCAAGCTCACCAGTCGCTCCTCAGAAACCCTCTACAGGGTTGCTGAGTCAGAATGACTCGACGGCACTTAATAGTAACAGAGGTCTTCTGTGATAGGATGGCTACTGGTGTGACACATCAATAGACTTTGATTTTCAATGTTGGCTTAGTCTGATTAAGCTCAGATAGGTGTATACATAAGTGTGGTTCATTGCTATGTACTGGGGTTCCTGAGATCTTGACATCCTGCCCAGTCTCTTTTCTATAAGGATTTGTTACTGGGCTCGTCAAGGCATAAAATTAAATAGTGAATCACTTGTAGTTGTTAGTTGATGTTGAGACAATTCTAACTCATGAGGACTCCATGTATTCAGACTACAACTGTTCTATAGGGTTTCAAGGCTGTGATCTTTCAGAAGCAGATCACCAGGCCTCTGGGTGGGCTAGAACGGTAAACCTTTCAGCTTGCAGTTGAGCATTTAACTATGTGTGTCATCCCCGGACTCATGAACTACTGGTAATAACGTTGTCCAAGTTTTCTTATTCCCAAGCTATGTGAATAACTTAATTAGAAAGGGGATAGTCTAGACTCTCCACTTTGGAGTCTTAAGTATGAGGGTAAGTCAAGAAGTATTGCTACTAGTGTTTTAGTTCATATGTGTGTATAAATTTATTCCAAACAATATGTGTTTAAACGTATCTCTATAATTAGTGGATGGCTGCAGACAAATTGTCTCAGTAATATACTTCTCTTAGTCTCATTAAAGTGCCTTCCAAATGAAAAATCCATTTGGACAGTGCCTTTTGAGGTGATCTATTGGACCAGTTAAATTCAACACAGAAGGTGAGCTTAGAAGGTGATGATGACTATTACCAAGGGCTAATCCTCATGGATTTTCTTACAGGGCACAAGATTGTCACAGAAACTTAGTATGAAGACGTTCTAAGAAAACTGAAAACTGCATGGCTGAGAAAGATGTCAGGAAATCTGGTGCAAACCAGCATTGTCAGGCTGTGAGAGCATGTAGGCTCGTCATTCAAGTAGTGCAGGAAGTCACTAAAAAAATGTATTATCAAGTTCCACATAACTACTTGTTGTTGTTGTCATTAAGTGCCATCAAGTTGGATCCGACCCATAGTGACCCTGTACAGAGTTTCCAAGGAGCAACTGGTAAGCTTGAGCCACCGACCTTGTGGTTCAGACCATTTTGCAGTCCAGCACATTAGCCCACAGCACCACATACACCAGGGCTCCACATATCAACCAAGTTGTCAAATATTTGTTGTTGTTGTTGTGAAGTGCTGTCAAGTCAGTTCTGACCCATAGCGACCCTGTATAGGGTTTCCAAGGAGCAGCTGGTGAGCTTGAACCACCAACCTTGCAGTTCAAATGGGTTTGCAATCTGGCGCAATAACCCACAGCACCACACCAGCTGGAAATGATAGAGCCTCTCCTAGTGACCTTTAGAACCTTCCTCTAGCTCTGCTCCCCATGGATCAAACATAATCCTCATTCATGTTAGAAATTTACACCCACCATTTCAAAAGATCTATTAACAAGATCACCTTTTATTTATCATTTTCCACAACTTCCTGACTTTGAAAAGAGTTGTAGTCATTCCAGTCATTTAATTGTGTAGATATTTGGACCGCACAATGTCATCAGAGGAAATCAGGATGTAAAGAGAAAAGTCTTTTGATACTTTATTTGTATGAAATCACAATAAGCACATTGATCTTAATGAAAAGATTAAGTTCTAAAATAAACTTTATCCTAATTAGGTTTGATATCTCCATGGAAAGTTTTAGGTTTGTCTTAAATGTAGAGGAGACGTTTTCTGCCAGGACACCATGGATTATACATTTGGGCTTACAGAGGTAGTTATAGAAGTCCATTTGTGAAAGCAGATGCTCACAACTCACGTGTTTGTTTAAACTCTCTAGCTGTATTATCAAATCCAAAGGATGGGATCTCAATAATAATCTAGCCAACAATAGTAACAGAAGACATAAGTGAGAATTCAAGCAGAGGAGACAAAAGGGCCAAGAACTCCCATCCAAGTGAAGCTAAGAATGAAGAGTCAGCACATTTCCCCCCATACAGAGTTCAGTGGAGGTACTTTTCTAAGTCTGTGATTATCATAGCAGATCCTGGACGTCATTAGTACTCATCTACATTGAAATGGCTTTAAGTTACATGGATAGCTAAGTTTACTTGATCAAGACCAGTTTGAAGAAGCAGCTGGTTGCCTTTATTCTAGCAGTTCCTTTATTTTACTATTCCACAGGAATATAGACAAACACTTTCAGTATATAAATACTAGAATAAGGCATAGTGATTCCAGATGGACTGGCTGATTCCAGAGGGGACTAAAGTTTTCTACAGCAAGTGTAATTTACCATTTCAGAAGTACTTGTGGCTTCAAGAGTTTCTGAGGCCTATCATAAAGGGTCTCTGTTGTCCCTTTCCAGATTTTGTGGCTGCAGAGTTAATTACATTTTTTCATCCAAGACAAGAAAAAGAAAGTATAGAGTATAACACTTGTAGACAGCACTGAGAGGGCAAATAAATAGCCAGGAATTCTAGCTATACAATCTGTAAAAGGAAACACCCTATTTATTGAAATCAATAAGACAATTTGCACTAAGATTTCCAAAAATATGTAGTTTCTTGCATCCTGGAACATATGAAGAGTACAGCAGGACAGAATTTTAGGATGGTCCTTAACTTTTCCTTGGGGATAGAAGCAGATGCAAGGTTAGAAGTATTGGAATTGGGGCATATTGGTCTCAGATTGGATTTCTGTCAGTTATATCCTAATTGCTGGGTGCTCTGAGGCTCCCCGTGGAGACTGAGAAACAATTAACAGGGATCCACAATCCCAGAGTTCTGTAGCTAAAAATCCATATCCTCATTTTTAGTTCATAAGTTTCCATCAAAAAGTTTCTACCAATGACTTATAAGTTTTTCTTATATATTTACTATTATTGTTCAAGAGCGGGACACCCTAATCCCAGAATCCTCAGGGAATAGTTATCTTTTTATATAATAAAGTTAAAGACTCTCATTGGCAAGCCAAGAGGCCATCCATATGAAGGGTAGAAAGGGCTAAGTATTTGTTTGGGAAGGGAACTGTGTTGAATCTATCATGACTGGCATTGCATACCACATCATGATTAAGAGAAATATAATTCTGTAACCTCAGGGACTCCTTTTTCAAGGAATGCCTTGAAAAATAATTTATCTTCTTTAGAATATGGATCTTCACTTGATTAAATGATGCCTCCAAATACTTTTAATTTGATAATATAGTATGCTATTAACTTTATTGCTCATATGACTTGCCAATACCCATTAATGAAAAGAAAACATCCTGGTATTAAAGAAAAATGACAAAAACATACATTTGAAGATACTAATTGCAAAGATTCATGTGTCCCAGTGCCTAAAAATGCAGGAGGAGTCTGCTTGGCCCAGGCACCAGCTGGAAATGATAGTGCCTTTCCTTTAGAACCTTCCTCTAGCTCTGCTCCCCATGGATCAAACACAATCCTCATCCAAACTAATCTTTGGCTTTTGAGCTTCGTTTGCATTTTACGTACGGAATGACCTATCTTTCCCTTTCTAAGGTTCTCTCACAAATATCACTCACTGATGTTGTCAGAGGTAAATCCCACATCTACATACCATGTTCCTTGGTCTAATGCAGCTCTTGGAAAAAACTTATTATCTTTCTTGTCATTCCCTGCTGTGTCAGTCCAATACCAGCTTACCTGGTACATCCCAGCAATATACCCATAATAGTGCCCAAGTTTAGGAATCACCTGGGCCTGCCCAATGGCTTGGATCTCATAACTAAATTGGGGCCTCCACATTTAAAATCAAGTCAGATGGACCAGAGACAAGAGGAAATTCTGGGTCAGGCCATAAGGGTTGCTGCATGCTTTCTTCAGTTCTTGAGTATTTTTTCCAGGACTGTACTCTAAAACTGTGAACCACAAGATTGGCAGTTCAAATCCACCAGCTGCTTGTTGGAAACCAGTGGAAAATAATCAACATAAATTAAAATCCCACTTTTCTGATGCAGTCAGAGGTAGGTCTCATAAGTTAACGGACACAAACTTTCAGATTGCCAGTTAACCCAGGACCCAAGATATCAGTCTAAAACTTGAGAGCCTTCCTAATTTCAGACTTGGTTCTCACTACTCTCTCAGGTTTGATAATTTGCTAGAATCTATAAACAAAGGAGCTCTGGTAGCCCAGTGGTTACGAATCGGGCTGTGAACCTCAGGGACAGCAGTTCGAAACTACCAGCTGTTCCTGGGAGAAAGATGAGGCTTTCTGCTCCCGTAAAGATTTATAGCCTTGGAAACCCTGTACAGGGTTGCTATGAGTTGGAACCAACTCCATGGCACATAACAACAACAGGAGTAAACAATGAGATATTCCATAGAGTTTCCATGTACAGAGATTTTTATGATGGGATCTAGTTATATAATTCAAGGAGCTCTTTTGGCATAGTGGGTTATCAGCTGTGTTGTTAACTACGTGGTTGGCCATTCGAGTCTACCAGTGGCTTCATGAAAGAAAGTTGAGGCTTCTGATTACATAAAGGTTTATAATCTCAGAAACTCGATACAGGTTTTCTGTGGGTTGGAACAGACTTTATGGCACACAGCAGTTGTGTATTTTAAAATTCACCCCTTCACCCCTGAGGTTGGTTAATACCACACGGTTGATGTCACTCTATGGATATTTGTTGTCCGATCAAGTCCTACCTGAGCGCCACCACAGAGGCATAACCTATTCATGTAGGTGATCTGGAGTTCTTACCAAAGACACTTCAATCACTAGGGAAATGTCAAGATCTTAGAGTTTATTTCACAGGAAGTGGTATCACACCTGGGGAGACCAGGTCTATTTTCCCTCTTATCAATACATTACTAGATGAGAAGTCTCACTTCTCTGAGCTGCTCAGTATGTGGAATTGACACACTGAGAACAACCACACAGGATATTACAGAAAAGCTAAAACAGTTGAATTTAGAGCACGTATCTGTTGCAGGTTAGAAATATTATCCATCTTTTGTCCTGTATCTGTCATTCAGATAACCACAAATCTCTGAACACCAAAGTGTTTTGTGACTCATCTAGTAGAAAATATGAACAAAACAGATGTGAAACTATTTATGGTGGTGTATTTTTTTCCACTTTAAAAAAACAAAACAAAAAAACTTTTATTGTGAATTGAGTGATAGTTTACAGGGCAGATCATCAGCCTTGCAAAACATACCATATTTTGTTATATTGCAATGATTACAATCTCCTCCATGAAACAATATTTAACTCCATTCCCTCCTTTTTTTGTTTTATTGTGAATTATGTGATAGTTTACATGGGAGAACATTAGCTTTACATTCATCCTATCGTGTGTCATTTCATTGCTGTGGTTACAATCCCCTCCATGCATCATCAACCAACCAAAGGGTATACCCTGCAAGCCTTCCCCCTGGTCATCAGGACACAGCCCCACTCCCTCTCTGAGTCTAGAGTCCCCAGTAGTTCCCTCTCTTTACGTCAGCATCTCTGCCTCCATCTCTGGCATCACTGCTTCTCTGGGTAGAGTCCTGCATTCTGCTCTTCTCCCTTGATGGTCTCAGGGACCTCCACTCCTGGATTGCAAAGTCAATCACTCCCCTCCTTTTGCTACAAAATGTCTACCTTTACATTTCCAACCCTCAGA
>NW_006409002.1:512549-513244 GCF_000296735.1 Chrysochloris asiatica | reverse complement strand
GGCACTTAACAACAACAATCAGTTATAGGCTGAAGACACATTTGTAAGCCTTCGATAGTGATATTTCTGACTCTTCCTTTCTCTCCACCTCAATGTCTATTTTATAATAGTATGCAAGGGAAACCAAGATCCAAAGGACACCCAGCCATCTTAACATCATTTCTCTCCTTTTGCCCTGTTGTTCCAAGGTTTTGCATACATCATTATTTAACTCTGTTCCACTTAGTCCATGCAAACCTGCCTAATCATTCTCCCATGCACCTTGATCTTCCATTTCCCTCCTCCTTTTGTATCATCCCCCTCCCCAGCACCCAAACTATCCTGTGTCTATTCCCTACCCTGTGCTCCACCTTCCCCTCCCTCCCTCACCCCACTCCCCACATCCTGGTAACCAGCAAATAATCTCCTCCCCCTTTAGTATGGGTTCTTTTTCTTAGTTTTATACAGTAGCGGTCCTATGCAGTAATTCTCCTCTTGTGACTGACTAATTACACTCAACATAATGTCCTCAAGCTGCGGTGGCTTGCAGCTGTCTTGTTATTCTTCAAAGTAGCATAATATTCCATTGTGGGTATGTACCACAATTTGTTTATCCAGTCTTCAATTGATGGGCACTTTGGCTGTCTCCATCATTTTGCTATTGTAAATCGTGCTGCTATGAACATTGGTGTGCATATATCTACTTGTGTTATGGC
>NW_006409002.1:509782-510973 GCF_000296735.1 Chrysochloris asiatica | reverse complement strand
TGGCACATTTTGTAAGCCAGTTTCCTGCCCACAGACACACAGCTATTCTCATTTCATAAGTCTAGACTCCTCCGTTGCTCTATTTCTCTATGCTATCACCTCTGCTTCTGCCTCTGGTCTTGCTACTTTTCTGATCTTTCTTTTAAGAAGTGTCTTCTGTTCCTCTAGGCATTCCAGGTTAGTCAGCAAGTCCTTTCAAGTATGAATCTCTCATCTCAGAAGGTTCTGGGTAGTACTCAGGATTCCACATAAGGCCCCATACTCTACAAAGATTTAACAAGAAGACGTTTAACTAGGGAAATTCTACCACCCTTTTTTAGGTAGCCCTATCAATTATAGGCTGAAACGGGCTTATAAACCTTCTATAATCATGTTCCTTGATATTTCTTTTTATACCCCTCAAGTGTCTAAATTAAAAATAGTAGGTAAAGAAAACCAATATCCACAAGGCAGTCAAGCACTTTAATATTTCCCGTCTTTTATCCATTGAGACTATGCCTTGATACTGTATCACAAAGTCCTGTTGTTCTGAGGTTGAGTATACATCACTGTTTACTGTTACCGAATTTAGCTCATGCAAACCTCCCTAGGTCTTCTCCTATCTTTCTTTCACCCTCTAATCCTTCTTGTGTCTTGCCCTCCCCATCCTCTAACCTGTGACTTTCTGTCCTCTCCCTCCCATCTATAGTAACCATCAAATCTTTTTTTTTTTTTCTTCTAGTATGGAAATCTCTTTTTGAGTTTTTACAGTAATGGCCTTATGCAATATTTCTCTTTTTGTGCCTGACTAATTTCACTCAACATAATGTCCTCAAGGTTCATCCATGTTATGAGGTGTTTTACAGCTTCATTATTATTCTTCATACACACAATAGTATTCCATTGTGTGTATATACATCCAAAGTTTATCTATTCTTTCACTGTTGAGCACTTAGGCTGTCCCCATTGTTTTGCTATTATGAATCGTGCTGTGATAAACCTTGGTGTGCATATGTCTGTTCATGTTCTAGCTTGTATTTTTTGTGGATATATTCAAGTAGAGTAATTGCCTTTGAGTTGTGGTGTTGGAGGAGAATACTGAAAGTGTCATGGACTGCCAAAAGAACCAACAGATCTGTTTTGGAAGAAGTGCAACCAGAATGCTCCTTGGAGGCCAAGATGGCTAGGCTTTGTCTCTCATACTTTGGACAC
>NW_006409002.1:507732-509266 GCF_000296735.1 Chrysochloris asiatica | reverse complement strand
TTTTAAATGGGGATATTTGTCGTTTTCTTGTAAAAAAGTTGTAGTTTCCTATAGATTTTGGAGATTAGTCCCTTGTCTGATATATTATTGTAAAAAAAAAAAAAAATCCTAATCTGTAAACACCCCTTTTCACTGTTTTGGTGAAGTATTTTGATCCACATAAGTTTCTAATTTTTAGCATGTCCCAATCATCTATTTTTTCTTCTTTTGTTTATGTAGTTTTCACAATGTTTGATAACCTATTTGCCCTCTGTATTAGAGCCCTTAAGTTTAGTTTCTTTTTCATTGATGACCTTTATAGTTCTGGGATTTCAATCCATGTTGAGTTAGTTTTTGCATACGGCATGAGATAAAGGTCTTTTTTTCATTCATTTGTACCTTGATTTCCTGTTTTGCCAGCACCATTTGTTAAGAGACAATCACTTTCCCATTCAATGTATTTTGGTTCTTTGTCAAAGATAAGTTGTCTGTATGTGGATGGATTCTCAATTCCATGCCATGATCTATGTATCTTTCATAGTACCAATACCAGGTTGTTTTGACCACTGTATCTATGTACAAAAATTTTAAATCAGGGAGTTAGATGCCTCCAACTGTGATCTTCCCCTTAAGCAGTGATTTGCTTATCCAAGCACTCTTTCCCTTGCATATAAAGTTCATAATCCTAGTTTTTCCATCTTTTTAAAGAATGTTGTTGAAACCTGGATTGGGATTGTTTTATATTTGTAGGTTGCTTTTGGGTATTATTGGCATGTTCACAGTGTTAAGTCTTCCTGTCCAGAAACATGGCATATTCTTCAATTTTGGAAATGTCTTTTGATTTCTTGTATTAGTGTTTTGTAGTCTTGTTTGTATAGATCTTTTATTTCTCTGGTTAGATTTATTCCTAAATATTTTGTCCTTTGTGTGGCTATTATAAAATGGTAATGTTTCCTAAGTTTCTTTTCAGAGCTTTCTTTATTAGTATAAAGGAATCCAACTAATTTTTTTATGCTGATCCTGTACCCCGCCACTTTACTGAACCAATAATTCTTTTTTCTGAGTCTTTGAGATTTTCTGTGTATAAGATCACATCATCTAGAAATAGAGTTTTAGGTCTTTTCTCCCAATTTGTTAAGTGCCATTGAGTAAGACTCATAGTGACCCTGTATAGTGTTTCCAAGGAGCAACTGGTGAGCTTAAATCACCGATTTACACTTCTAAGGACTTTGCAGTCCAGCGCCACACTTTCCCAATTTAGATGCCTTTAATTTGCCTTTCTTGCAATAGGAATTGTGATAAAGGGCATCCTTGTCTGGCTACTGTTCACAAAGGGAAGGCTTTCACTGTCTCATCACTGAGAGTGATGTTGGCTGTTGGTTTTGTATATATGCTCTTAATTATGTTCAGAAATTCCTACTTTGTTGAGTGTGGTTTTTTTTTTGTTTTTAATCAGGAATGGATATTGGATTATGTTAAATGCCTTATCTGAATCAATGGGCATGGTCATATGGTTCTCTTCCTTTATTTACCTTATATGATGGATTACATTGAT
>NW_006409002.1:504857-507037 GCF_000296735.1 Chrysochloris asiatica | reverse complement strand
AATCTTTTATTATTTCTTTTCTTCTGGTGACTGTAGGCTTACTTTGCTTGTCTTTTTCTTATTTTTGAGATATTGTATTAATGTATTGTTTTTGTTCTTTCTTCATTTTGGAGGTATGCAAAATTACAATAAATTGTCCTCTCAACACTGTTTTTGCTGTGTCCCAAAGGCTTTTGTATGCTGTATTTTCATTCTAATTTGTTTCTAGAAATATTTTTATTTCACTTGTTATTTGTTTTACTGCCCAGTACCTTTGAGGCAGGGTGCTACTCAATTTCTATGGATCTGGCTTAATTCCTTGATCTTAATTCCCATTAGTTGATTTCTAATTTCATATCTTGTGATCTCACAGAATGCTTTGTAGTATTTTGGTGTTTTTAAATTGATGGAGACTTGCTTTGTGGCCCAACACATAGTCTATTCTGGAAAATGTTTCATGGTCACTGGAAACGAATGTGCATAGTACTGTTGTTGGGTTGAATGCTCTGTAGAAGTCTATGAGGTCAAGTCGGTTGATATGATGTGTAGTTCCTCTGTATCTTTGTTTAGTTTCTTTCTGGTTGTTCTGGCCTTTTTCAAAAGTGGTATGTTAAAATATCTCACTATTATTGCATATTTGTCTTTTTTTTTTTTCATTCTATAAGGATATGCTTTATGTAAGGAGCTCTGGTAGCGTAGTGGTTACGAATTGGGTTGGGAACCTCAGGGTCAGCAGTTCGAAACTACCAGCTATTTGGTGGGAGAAAGATGAGGCTTTTTGCTCCTGTAAAGATTTACAGCCTCGGAAACCCTGTACAGGGTGCTATGAGTCGGAATCGACTCCATGGCACATAACAACAACAACAATGCTTTATGTATTTTTGGGCTCTTTCGCTGGGAGCATAAGTATGTATTACGGTTACATCTTGTTCAATTGACCATTATAATCATATAATGGCATTCTTTGCTTTTTATGCTAGCTATTGCCTTAAAGTTTGTTTTATCAGGTGTTAATATTGCCATTCCTCCTCGTTTTTCATTGCAATTTGCTTGATCTATTTTTTTCCCATCCTTTAACTTTTAATCTTTTTTTTTATTTTTTTTATTTAAAGTATGTCTTTGTAGACAGCATATTGTAGAATCCTGTTTCCTTATTCATTCAGCCACTCTTGATTGGAGACCTGGTGTGGCACTGTGGGTTAATGTACCAGAATGCAGAGTCAGTTTGAACTGCAGAGTTGGTAGTTCAAGCTCACCAGCTGCTCCTTGGAAACCCTAGACTGAGTTTCTATGGGTCGGAAACTACTCAATGGCACTTAACATAACAACAACATGACTTAATTGCTGTCATTATGTTGGTTTTTGTGGTACTGCTTGTTTCTTTGTTCTTCATGACTTCCTGTGCTGAGTTCATTTTGTGTGTGTGCGCGCTTTTTCTTGTCAATTTCTTCATTGTTTCAATGTTTCCATGTTCATGAATTTTCCTTTTCTTGATATGTTGTGAAGTATTAGCTTTCTTTGATGTTACCCTATATTCAATTAATTTCTTCCTCCTCTTAATACAGTCAGTTTTATCCTGAAATCTACCTGACCTCCTCACTACCTGTATCTCTGTTCCTATACTTTTCCCTTCTTTCACACTGTAGTTGTTTTGATCATAGATTGACCTCCCCCATTCCATTACTTCATTTTTGTAGTTTTTTTTCTGACCTGGACTCTATTATCATCTCTCCACTGAGTTCCAAGTGGTGTTGCCATGTATGTCAATTTCTGGTTGTTGTCCGTTCTTGTTGGTTCTCAATTCTTTAGTATGTTCTGAAGTATTGGCTTGGCTTTTACAAATTCCCTAATTTCTCTTTATTCTGGAATGTCCTAATTTCACCATCATATTTGATTGACAACTTCACTGTGTAAGTGGTTCTTGGTAGGCAGTTTTCCTCTTTCAGAGTTTTCTATATTCTCATCCATTGTCTTCTTACCTGCATGTTTACTGCTTAGAGATCACAGCTTAAGCTTATTGGCTTGCCTTTGTAGGTGATATTTTTTCCCTCTAGGTGCTTTTGGTAAGGAGCTCTGGTAGCGTAGTGGTTACGAATCGGGCTGCGAACCTTAAGGCCAGCAGTTCGAAACTACCAGCCGCTCCGTGGGAGAAAGATGAGGCGTTCTGCTCCCGTAAAGATTTACAGGCTCGGAAACTCTGT
>NW_006409002.1:489637-503606 GCF_000296735.1 Chrysochloris asiatica | reverse complement strand
GTTTTTTGACTTTTTCTCCTTCCATTATCCTCCTAGTCCATATTAAGGTGTTTTTTCTCATCATAAGCAGCCAGGGCTAGCCAGATCCACTTTGGAAGATAGTCCTATTTCAACCTCTTCCTGTTGACTCCATCCCTCCTTCGATTCCATGCCCAGCAATCCTCGTTGTGCAAATCCTTCCACATGCATAGCAGATCTTTCCCTGGGGTTTCCACTCATTCAGGTACCCACCCTCTGGTCCCCATAGTGGAGAAAGGTATACTGAGGAAAAGAAGAGAATGACAAAGGAATGGTCACACCTTTATCTCTGCTGATCCATCATACCTCTATAATGCTCTCTTTACCCTCTATCCGCTCACTACCATTCCAAATGATTGTGCCAGGGCTTGTTGGGCACCGCAAACCTTGCTTCTGCTCCAAATCTTCCTTCTGGTAAACACCCAATTCCCTTATTTGTCACTTTCTCTGAATTTCAGTGTTCCAGGACTATCATCTGAACCTATTTCATCCATATTCCATGTTTTTCCTGGCAGAGGTCTGCACATCTTTTGTGCCTAGATTGCCATTGAATCCCACCTCTATTTATGATTTATTATTTATGCTTATTGGTATGAATAATTATGTTTCTCTGCAGCAATATCCATGTGTTTAATTATGTGTATTATTAAAGGGACCACATGTAATCTAACATATAGTAGACATACCATAAAACATTTCAAAATTCTAAAAATTCTAAAACAAGAAGGAGACATGGGATAAGTGAAGTTTCAATGTGATGTTGCAATCAATGGCATGAAACAGAATGTGTATGAATTGATGAAAACTTATTTGCTCTATAAATCTTCCCATAATTCCCAATGAAAAGTTTTCAAAAATGAAGATCAGTTAATGCAAACAAAAAAATTAAAAGATTTGCAATTTAATCAGGGATTTTGGCCAGCATTACTCTTCATATTATTCTCATGGATGAGAGACAGGAGGGCAGTGAAAATAAAGAATGAAACTAAGGGCGAGGTACAAAGAGGGATGGATAAAAAATAGACTGAAAATGAAATAAAGACGCTTCTGATCATCCAAACTTGCTATAATAAGCCCTTTACTGCAGTGTGTTTGCATTGTCATGTCTTGAAGGAATTTTGGAAGGGAGGCAATTGACATTACTTGTAATTTCAGGCATTGCTTAAATACTACTGAAATGTGAAGTCATTTGGAGTTAATCTCTTACATTTGAATGTGGTTGAGTCTGTTGTTATTTTGTTTTTAATTGAGCTATGCAGAGTTAATGGTAGAGTTCTATACTAAATATTTAAATTGAAATAGTAAGCATTACTGGTCATCTCTTGTCTGAATCTTTTTTAATATTAAGAATGTTGTTTTAATGTTATCTTTATTTTAGACTTGTATATTTAGGTTTATGTTGTAAGACAGTCTCAAGAATGTTACTGCTAAATTATTTCAGGTACTTTTAAATTATGCTTTTCTGGATTTCCATGCCTAGGAATTATGAGAAACTAAACAGGTCCATGTGAGTATCGTAAGTGGGTAGGTTAATGGTTCAGGAAAGTTTCCAAAAGGAGCAACTGGTTTATATTGAGTAGCTAGTCAAAGACTAAGGAGCTCTGGTTGTGTTGTGGTTACGAGTCAGACTGCTACCCTCAAGGTCAATGGTTTGAAACTACCAGCTGTTAAGTGGGGGGGGGGGGGGGGGATGATATTTTATGCTCCTGTAAAGATTTACTGCCTCAAAAACTGTAATAGAGTGTTGCTAGGAGTCAGAACTGACTCCACAGCACACAACTACCACCAGTCAAGGATTGCCCATTTGTGAAAAACCCTTCATACTGTCATTCTCATAACAGATCTTGCAGATAATATTGTTTCTCTAACATCTCCTCTGTGTTCTAAGGGCTAAATTTATTATGTCCTCTAGAATGCTGAGGAGATTATTGAAAATAATTCTACAATTAGGAAATAATCAGATCAAAGAGCCATAGGACATTACTTTTGGGGTGGATATAAGGACTTTGGATATTGATGCTTGTTTAAATTAAATTGTGCTTTCCCGACATATGTATTAAACTCCTGACACTTGGTACTCATGAATGTTTTCCTGTTTGAAATAAGGTTTTTTTTTTTGGTATTTTATGAGGGTGTAACTATATAAGGTGGGTCCTAAACCTAGTCACTTTTTAGCTGTGAAAAACCAGAATAGATACACACTTACACTCCCACACACAGTAGAAAGGATGTGGGGATCATCTACAAGACAAAGAAGGCAGGAATGCCCAGACTTGACCAGGGGAAACTGATATTTGGACTTTAATTCTCTAGAACTATAAGAAAATACATTACTGCTCTTTAAAGCCACCCATTTGTTTTTGTGTTACAGCAGCACTGTAGGAGTTTAAGACAACTAAGACAATGTACAAATGTTGTTGGGGCATTGAATGGGTCTTTATCTCCTTGGTTACTCTCCTCAAAATGCTATTTCTTATTTTTGAGCTCCATCAATATGAGGTGCTCACCAATTTATAAATTGTTGTTATCATTAAGTGCCATTGAGTCGATTCTGACCCATAGCCACTCTGTTCAGTGTTTCATAAGAGCAACTGGTGCATTTGAACCACTGACCCTATGGTTTGTAGCCCAGTGCTTATCCTAGAGTGCCACACCAGGAGTCCAGCTCATAGATAGTGAAATACAAATCTGGATAGTTTTGACTATTAAAAATATTTTTCATATATTAAGATAGAAGAAATACCTGCAACTTTCATTTCTTTATCTTAGTTCTACTTGAAGACATGCAGTAGGCCTTCATAATATCACAATTTGCTATAAGATTCTTTCCATTTATAGGCATCACTATTGCTGTTGTTAGGTACTGTTGAGTCTCTTTTAATCCAGTGTAATGCATTGTCAGTCCATCTTGTTGTGAGTCTTCCTCTTTTTCCATACCATCTTCTTTACCTAGCATAATGTGCTTCTCCAGGGACTGGTACCTATGGATAGCTCATCCTAAGTATATGAGATGAAATCTTGCCACCCTCTCTTTTAAGGAGTAGTCTTGCTGTACTTTTTCCTGGACAAATTTGTTCTTCTGACATCAATATTTTTCACCTACACCATAATTCAAATGTATCAATTTTTATTCTGTCTTCCTTAGTCATCTGATGTGACATATGAAGATATGAGGTGATTGAAAATATCATGGCTTGGGTTAGGTGCACGTTAGTGACATACTTGCTCTTAAGACACTGTAGTTGTTTATAGCAGATTTCCCTAATACACTAAGTTGTTTGATTTCTTGGTTAATGTTTCCATGAGCTCTGATTGTGGATCCAAAGAAAATAAAATCCTTGATAACTTTGGTCTTTCTTACAATGATTATGGTGTTGTTTATTGGTCCAATTGTAAGGATTTGTTTTATTATATTGAGGTGTAACACATACTGAAGTCTTTGATCTTCATCAGTAAGTGCTTCAAGTTCTGTTCATTTTTAACAAGTAAGGTTATTGCATTTTCATATATCAGGTTGTTAATGTGACTCCCTCTAATACTAAAGCTGGGTTTGTTTTTTTTCATATACTCCAACTTCTTGAGTTATTTGCTCAGCATACAGATTGAATTGCTGTTGTTGTTGTTGTTAAGTGCTATTGAGTCAGTTCCAACACATAGCTACCAAGTATAGGGTTTCCAATGAGTGACGGGTGAGCTTGAACCATCAACCTTGTGGTTCAAACTGACTTTGCAGTCCAGCTCATTTACCCACAGTGCCACACCAAGACTACATACAGACTGAATAAGTATGGTGAAAAAAATACAATCCTAACACACACCTTTTCTGATTTTAAACCACAGTAACACCTTATTGTGTTGTAATGCATTGCAATGCCTGTATCTTGGTCTACGTACAGATTCGACATGAGTACAATTAACTGTTCTGGAATTCTTATTATTTGTAATGCTATCCATGGTTTTCTATGATCAATACAATTTGGTGCCTTTCAAGTCAAGAAAACACAGGTAAATATCTTTCTTATGTGATCTATTTTTAGCTAAGATTCATCTGTTATCAGCAATGATATCCATTCCATGTTCTCTTTTGAATAGAATTTAAATGTCTGGCAATTCTGCATGTAATGCTGCAACCATTTCAAAATTATCTTCAATAAAATTTTACTTGTGTGTGATGCTATTGATTTTATTTGATAATTTATGCATTCTTTTGTGTCACCCTTCTTTTGAATGGGCCAAATATGGATGTTGGTCAGGAATCTGTCTTCCAAATTTCTTGGCATAGTCAAGTTCACCACTTCATTGAAACCTTTCAATTGTTAGTCCATCATTTTCTTGAGCCTTGTTTTTTGGCAATGCCTTCATTTCAGCTTGGACTTTTTCAGTTCCATCAGTTCTTCATTATATGCTATCTCCTGAAATGACTGAATGTCAACAAGTTATTTTTGCTGTATTTATTGACTTGCTTTCATTTTTTAATCTTCCATCTCTTTAGATGCTTACTCCATCATTCAGTATTTTGCCTATTGAATCCTTCAATGTTGTAACTCAGTGTATGAATTTTTCTTCAGTTCTTTCAGCATGAGAAATGCTTAGTATATTTTCCCCTTTTTGATTTTTGAACTCCAGATCATTGCATATTTCATTATAATACTTTATTTTGTCTTCTTGAGTCACCCTTTAAAATTTTCTGCTCAACTCTTTTACTTCGTCATTTCTTCCATTTACTTTAGCATTTCTACAATTTTTAGCAAGTTTCAGAGACTATTCCAAAACCTCCATTTTGGCCTTGTCTTTATTTCCTGACTTTTTAATGATCTTTTATTTTCTTAATATATGGTGTTGTTCATGTCATTCCACAACTCATCTGGTCTTTGGTCATTAGTATCTAATGCATAAAATCTGTTCTTGAGAAGGTCTCTGAATTCTGATGGATACATACAAAACCAGAGTCCTGCTGTGGCCCTGAGGGTTAATGTGCTGGATTGCAAAGTCAGTTTGAATCACAAGGTCGGCAGTTCAAGCTCAACAGCTGCTTCTTTGAAACCCTATACAGAGTCACTATGAGTCAGAACCAACACAACAGCACTTAAGAACAACAACAATAGCATACATAAGATCATATTTTGGCTCTGGTGGGCTTGTTTTAATGTTCTTCAGCTTCAATTTGAACTTGGGTATGAGAAATTGATGGTATTTCCATAGTTGGCCCCAGACCTTATTCTGACTGATGAGTAGTGTCATCTGACTAACAATGGCAATAATAATAGTATACAAGATTTTGGTATGCAAAATATAATTTTTACCTTCAGCAATTCATTTAAATGTCCCTAGTATGAGCAGCAATAATGTTAATCATGTGAATTCATGTGAACATCAAATGAAATAATTTATGCAAAATACATCAAGTACAGAATTACGTAAACTACAGAATTATGCAAAATGCATCAAATATAGAATTACGTAAAGTACCTGAATAAGGCAAGTGGAAGAATTTTCTTGACGTCTTCATAGTATAATCATAGTATCTTCTTTCTGCATGTAAGTTCTTTTGGCCATTAAGTGATTTTTCTCACCATGGTTAAAAATGAGGCTTCATTTAAACATTTTTATCTTTTCACCCTTGCAACCAGCTGTTGACTGGGAAAAAAACAAAAAAAAAACACCAAATGTAAATGCCATGGTGGCAGAGTTAGACCTCCAAGTCTAACTTCACAAGGCGGTAGAAATCACCGTCAGGAGCATCAGCCCAGTGAGGCAAAAAGTCACATATACCTCCTTTCCCCAACTTTTTTCTCAATTCCTACACCAGCTGTCTCTCCCTGTGATAGTTTTAATGTTTTGTGTCAACTTGATTGAATGAGGATTCCCAGTGTTTTGGTAGTTGATAGTTAACGATGATGATTGGCTAGGAGTTAAATGTACGATGATTGACTATGAGCAGGCATAATTAATTCTATTATGATTGGCAATGAGCAAGCATGGTTAACTCTATGATGATAGACACTGAGCGGGCATAGTTAATTCTATGACGATTGGCAATGAAAAGGTAGAGTTAACTCTTTGATGATTGGCTAGGAATAGCTAATAAACTGGAAGGTTGTGTCCTTGAGGATGTGGCCTGCTTCCAATACAATGGACATGCAGGAAAAGCTTGCCCTCTTTTCCGCTGGGGACCACAGATTATACAATTGCCTTTTCCTTAATATAAACTTCTCTTTATGTATATGCATATATAAATTTCATTGCTTTTGCTTCTCTAGAGAACTCAGCCTAACACACTCCTTTGCTAAGTTTCATAATTCATTGCAATGGCCATAAAGAACTCACAGATAATATTCATGATCACGTGGTTTATTAGGGAAGTTGTTGTTTGGTGCAGAGTGTAGTTGAGTCTGTTCCAAGCCATAGTGATCGTGTGTAGAGTTTCAGAGGAGCAGTTGGTGAGTTTGAACCACTGACCTTGCAGTTCAAACCAACTTTGCAGTGCAGCACGTTAACCCGCAGCGCCACACCAGGACTTCTATAAGGGAAGTATCAGTGTATAATTCAGAATCAGAAAGGATACAGTTCTTCAATTAGGACAACTTTTCAGCCGTGCTCTAGGCAGGCCTTTTCCTGGCACTAGGCCACTGGTCCCTCAACCTCTCAGCGCTCTAGTTCTTGGGCCAGCCTGGCCTCTAATCTGATCTAGCAAGTGCTACAAAGCTCTTTAACCCCACTGATTAGACCAGCAAGTCTCCTGCCCAAAGGCGCTCTCTTATTGTGTGTGCTAAGAAGCCCATCACTCTGTCAAATTCTGTCAAAACCAGTCTTCTGGTTCTGCTGCTGCCATTATCTGCCACTGTTTCTTGCTTTACTTTACCATTTCTGGTATTTTGGCTCTCTTTCTCTTTCCCATCTCCTGAGAAGTGTTAGAATACCCAATAAGCAAGGTATCCACAGACATAATTGTGCTTACTTAGTAGTCTGTAGTGAACAATTCCACCTTTTTTTCACCACATTAAAGATTCTGCTTCTAGATATGGCTGGCATCTGTCTCTCTCCCTATCCCATAGCACCCGCCTACAGTATCCAAGCCTCTTTCTAATTTTACAATCCCTGACAGGTACTGAGTACTCACTAAGCAAATTCCTCTGCTACTGCTCCAGTATCACAGCTTTCTGTACCTGGGTGGAGGGGGTTGTAGATCCAGGATTATCTGGGCCTAAAGGATGTGCTTCATTCTTGGCTCTTCTTCTCTGACGACAGTAAGAGCACCCTTCCTACTTCTGAGATAGCTCATTTTAAACCCATGCTAGCGTTTCAAGTTTTTACAATTAAAATGAATGCTGCTTAACAACCACAGCTGAATCTTGTCATCCTATCAGTATCTTCTACCTTCTCTTACACAGACCCAGCAGGGCAAAAGCACTATTTGGTGTTACAGGCTAGACCCAGCAGGGCAAAAGCACTATTTGGTGTGAGTTACAGGCTAGACCCAGCAGGGCAAAAGCACTATTTGGTGTGAGTTACAGGCTAGACCCAGCAGGGCAAAAGCACTATTTGGTGTGAGTTACAGGCTATGACTAGAAAATACATTCACTAACTCACTAAATTGCAGGAATACAATTGGTCTTTTGGTTTTTTGTGACTTACATGCCCGTTCCATGACACATTCTCGATCTCTGTTCTACTCTGTGCCCATAGTAGACTTGAGGAGGCTGCATGTCTGGGCTTCCATCCTTTGTCTTCTTATTGGACTCAATTAAGGCATGGAAAGAGATCAGATGTCAGGAGAAGAAAAATTTCAGAATATTATCTGGCAAAGACATACTCATTCTACTATCTGTCTATATCAGTTTGTCGTATTTTGATGGCTTGAATGTTGCTATTATTCTGGAAGTGATGACGCTGCTATTTCAAATACCCATGATGGACAGATTTCAGGGGAGATTCCAAATTCAGAAAGACAAGGAAAAAGAGCCTGGTCACTTATTTCCAATAAAATTAGCTGATGAGAACACTTTAGGTAATAACAGAATATTGTGTTGGGATATAACCCACCTAGATAGGAAGGTCCTCAAAATGCAAAGAGATGCAACAAATGACTCTAGCACATCAATCATGAAAATGGTGTGGGACTGAGCAACATTTAGTTCTGTTAAAAAGGTCACTATGAGTTGACCAATGGCAGCTAACAAAAGCATAACACACTTTCTCCTGGTGTAAGCACCATCATTCTGGCAAAATTAAGATTCTCTATGACTATAACCCACAGGAGAAAGATGAGGCTTTGTGCTCCCGTAAAGATTTACAGCCTCAGAAACCCTGTACAGGGTTGTTATGAGTCAGAACCGACTCCACAGCACACAACAACAACAACAACAATGACTATAACCAGAATGGATAGGAGCCTCCCCACATCTCCTCTCGCACCTAAATCTGGTAGCTCCATTTTCTTTCAAGTATAGAATGGTAATGGCTTACTGCTGTGGTTACTCATTAAACAACTCAGTATTGTGTTTTAGTTTCTTTAACTCTGTCCACACCTACATTTTTTAAATACCACTAAATAAATACCTAAATAAACAAACAAAAAAGCCACTGCCATTGAGTCAGTTCTAACTCTTTGTTGTTGTTGTTGTTAAGCGCCGTCGAATCGGTTCTGACCCATAGCGACCCTGTACAGAGTTTCTGAGGGTGTAAATCTTTACGGGAGTAGAAAGCCTCATCTTTCTCCCGCGGAGCGGCTGATAGTTTCGGACCACTGACCTTAAGGTTAGCAGTCCGAGTCGTAACCACTACGCTACCAGAGCTCCTTTGTAGGACACAGTAAAATTGCTCAGTAGGATTTTCAAGGCTGGAAATTTAGAAAAGCAGACTTCCTGCCCCATCTTTCTCAGACAGAGTGTCCAGTGGGTTTGAACCACTGACCTTTCAGTTAACTGTTATATTTAATACAATGCACCACCAGGGCTCTGTGCCTCTGTAATAGTCCCTTCATAAAATTATCTTCAACGTTCTGGCTAAATTTAGTTTGTTTTTTATAGGACTTAGTACACCTGAGATCACACTTGTAATACAAAATAAGAGAGAAAACTAACAGATGGTTTGTAGGTTTCAGGACAGTTAAAAGTTCTGTGAAGTAAGACATCTTTCCAACTAGCCAATTAGAGAAACTGTGATGAGAGGAAGTTAATAAAGGAAAGAGTTAATTCTTTGCCTTTTAAATGATATTTTCAATCCTTTTCTAATTTTTTTCTTCTACTTCTCCTCATCTTCCTTCTTCTTCTCTGATTAGGACTTCTTAGAGAAAAACTGAATATTGAAAAGAACAACTGTATGCTACAGACTGTGCCATTCTGATGACCCTGTGAAATGTGAGCATCTCTATGTGTACCTGAGGGGAATGTTTTTGCTTCAAATGTCACGGACCTGCCCTGCACACAGAGTGAGGTGGCAGGAGTCAGCTGCGAAGTCTGCTGGCTGGAGTGGCACCATAGTTCAGGGGCTGGCCACAGAAAGCTCATCTCTGGAAGCTATTCTGCCCTCATTTCACTCACCTTGCCCTCTTGCCCTCATTTCTCCTGTATCCTACCATCTCTCCCTCTCATGAATAACACAGCAAATGGAATGAGAGGGACGTTTTTCTTTTTAAAGGGCCAGTTATTTGGCTCCTACTAAAATGAATTGAAATAACCTTTAAAAAGAATCACTATAGTGGTCAGGACAAATCACATTATGCCCAAGAGTAGCGGAGGCCATTGTTCATGCATCTTATTTTTATTTACTGGCTCTTATCAGCTCTAAGACTGAAGCTCTAAAGATTCCAATCACAGTAATTTCAGACTCACCTGGAGAGAAAAGAGGTTTTGTAAAACAATTGTTAGCAGAAGAGTCCTAGTTTTTTCTCTTTCTCACTTTCTTCCTTCCTTTCTCACTCTTTTCACTCATTCGTCAGTTTTTACTTCCTTCCCTCCATCTTTCCTCCCTTCTTTCTCTCTTCCTTTCAATGTATTTTATGTAGGGTATGATAATCATTGATTAAACATTCCTTGGATGAGATTTGAAAGGTAGAGTTATTCCGAGTGGGATTGTTGTTTTCATTTAGTGCCATCGAGTTGGTTCTGACTCATAGCCAGCCTATGAACAACAGAACTAAACGCTGCCCTGTCCTGAACAACAATTATGTGACACTTGAGCCCATTACTACTGCCACTGTGTCAATCTATCTCATTGGGGGTCTTCAACTTGTTCACTGACCCTCCATTTTATCAAGTTTGATGTCCTTCTCCAGGAACTGGTCCCTCCAAAAACATGTTGAAAGTATGACAAGATAAAGTCTTGTCATCCTGGCTTCTAAGAAATATTCTTGGCTGCACTTTTTCCAAGACAGATGCTGTTCTTCCGGCAGCTCATTATTCTCCAACACCATCATTCAAATGCATCAATTTTTCTTGGTCTTCCTTACTCATTGTCCAAATTTCACATGCATATGAGGTGATTAAAATTACTGTCATTTAAGTCAGAAACACCTTAGTCCTCAAACTGACATGTTTGCTCTTGAACACTTTAAATAGGGCTTTTGCAGCAGATTTACCTAGAGCAATGAGTCAGTGATTTCTTGACTGTTGCTTCCATGAGTGTGGATTGTGGATCATGCAAAATGAAATCTTGGACAAGTTCAATTTTTTCTCCATTTATCATAATAGAGAATATTGGTCCACTTGTGAAGACTTTTGTTTTCTTTACATTAAAGTGCAATCCATATTGAAAACCATAGTCAATGATTTTCATCAGAAAGTATTTTAAGACCTCTTTGTTCCAGCAAGCAATATTATATCTTCTGCATATGATGGGCTTTGTTTTTTCCCTCCAATTCTGATGCCACATATTCTTCATATAATCCAGTTTCTTCAATTATTTACCCAGCATACAGATTGAATAAATATGAGGTGATATAGTCCTGACTCACATTTCTCCTGATTTTAAACCATTCAGTATTCCTTTGCTCTGTTCAAACAGCTGCCTCTTGGTCTATGCACAGGTTTCTCATGAGTATAATTAAGTGTTCTGGAATACCCATTCTTCCCAATGCTATCAATAGGTAGTCAAGATCCACACAGTCAAAAAAAAACTATGCATAGTCAATAAAACACAAGTAAATATGTTTCTGGAAATATCTGGTTTGGGCCAACATCCATTTGATGTCAGCAATGATAATTCCATATCCTGTTCTGAATCTGGCTTGAATTTCTGGTAGTTCCCTGTTGATGTACTGTTGCAATCATTTTTGAAATTTGACTTGCCTATGACATTGAGCAATGGACTCAAGCATAGCAACGATTGAGAGATTGGTGCAGGATTGGACAGTGTTTCCTTTTGTTGTGCATAACATTGCTATGAGTTATGACTCGACAACACCTAACAACAACAAGAGGAGCAAGAGATTAATGATTTATCTGATGACTTCCTCATTCTGTTGGGTCACTCTCTTTAGAATGGGGGAATGTGAATCTCTTCCAATCAGCTGACCAGGTAGCTGTCGTCCAGATTTCCTAGCATAAATAAATGAGTGCCTCCAGTGCCTCATCAGTTTGTTGAAAGATTTTTAGTTTGTATTCTGTCAAATCCTGTAGCCTTACTTTTCACCAATGCCTTCAGTGCTTTTCAGACTTCTTCCTTCAGTATCTTCGGTTCTTGATCAGATGCTACCTCTTCTTGAAATGGTTGAACCTTAACCTTTTGGTACAGTGACTCTGTATTCCTTCCATCCTCTTTTAATGCTTTATGCATCATTCAGTATTTTGTCCATACAGTCCTTCAGTAGTGCCAGTCTAGGTTTGATTTTTTTTTCTTCTGTTCTTTCACCTTGAGAAATGCTGAGCATGTTTTTGCCTTTTCGTTTTCTAACTCCAAGTTTTGTCATGTTACATTATTTTATTTTGTCTTCTCAACTTGTGTTTTGAAATTTTCTGTTCAGCTCTTTGACTTCTTCATTTCTTCCATTCATTTAGCTTCTGTATACTCAAGAGTACATTTCCAAGTCTTTCCTTTCTGCCCTGTCTTTTGAATGACCCTTTGCTTTCTTCCTGTATGATGCTCTTGATGTCATGTTACAACTTTTCTGGTCATTGGTCATTAGTGTCTAATGCTTCAAATATGTTATTGAGACGGTATCTAAGTTTAGGTAGTGTATATTCAAGGTCATATTTTGGCTCTCATGAACTTGATTTAATTTCCTTCAGATTCAGACTGAACTTGCATATGATGGTCTGTTCTACAGTCTGCCCTTGTTTTGGTGGATTCTATTGAGCTCTTCCACTGTCCCTTCCCCCAGATACAGTTTCTTTGAGTCCTATGTATTCCATCTGATAATATCCAGGTGTATGTTGTTGTTGTTAAGTGCTGTTGAGTAGATTCTGACCCATGGCAACTCTGTATAGGATTTCCAAGGAGCAGCTAAGTGAACTTGAACCACCAACCTTTCAGTTTAAATGATTTTGCAGTCTGATGCATTAGCCCACAGCACCGCACATTTTAGGTTGTTAAAAAAGGTATTTGTGAGGAAATGGTCTTGCAAAATTCTATCATATGATCTCCAGCATCGTTTCTATCACCAACACCATATTTGCCAACTCTTGATCCTTCATCTTTGTTTCCAACTTTCACATTCCAATCATCATAAATTATGAATGCATCTTGTTTGCATGTTTGATCAATTTCTGACTGAAGAAGTTGGTCGAATTCTTTACTTTCATCATGACTGGCTTTAGTGGTTGGTGTGTAAATTTGAATATAGTAGTATTAATTGCTCTTTCTTGTTTTGTTTTGTTGTTGTTGTTAAGTGCATTATATCTGACAATGTACTACTGCTTTTCATAAGGTTTTCAGTGACCATTCATATGTAATCTGCCTCAACTTCTTCATAGTCTGTCTTGTCTGTAAATTCTATTAAAGCCTGTCCATCATGCTTGACCATTGTTGTGGTTGTTAGGTGCCATCAAGTCAATACTGACGCATAACAATCTTTTGCACACCAGAATGAAACACTGCCTAGCCCTGTGCCCATCTCACAGTCATTAATATACATGAGTCCATTGCTCCTGCCGCCACTGTGCCATTCCATTTGATGGAGGTCTTTCTCTTTTTCACTGACACTCCACTTTACCAAACGTGATGTTCTCCAAGTACTGGTTCCTCCTGATAAAAAATCCAAAGTATGAGAGATGAATTCTGGCCATCCTGGCTTCTAAGGAGCATTCTGGATATATGTCTTCCAACACAGATTTGTTTGTTCTTCTGGCAGTCTACAGTACTGTTAATATTTTACTCCAACACAATAACTCAATTGTATCATTTTTCTATGGTCTTTGTTATACATTGTCCAACTTTCACATGCATATGAAGCTATTAAAAATACCATGGCATGGGTCAGGCACAACTTATTCCACAACTAATATTTTTGTTATACACGTTAAAGAAGTCTTGTGCTGCAGGTTTGCCTAATGCAATATGCCATTTGATTTCTTGACTGCTGTTTCCATGAGTGTTGATGATTGATCCGAGCAAAATGAAGTCCGTTTATCTTGATGTTATTTATTGTTCCAGTTGTGAGGTTTTTTGTTTTCTTTTCATTGATGTGCAATCCATACTGAAGGCTGTGGTCTTTGATCTTATTCTATGCACAGTTCCACATGAGCACAATTAAGTGTTATGTAATATCTTTGCTAAACATGATTTTAAAATCATGTTTAGTATATTGACAGAAAGCAGCCGGGGGTTCAGGCAGGATTTAGATAGGAATGTGGAATGAAGGATATAATTGCTGATGTCAGATGGATCATGGCTAAAAGCAAATAACAGAAAGCTGTTTACCTGTGCTTTGTTGATTTTACAAAGGCTTTCGAGTGTGTGGATCATGACAAACTATGGATGACATTGCTGAGAATGAGTATTCTGGAACACTTAA
>NW_006409002.1:484557-488844 GCF_000296735.1 Chrysochloris asiatica | reverse complement strand
TCTTTACGGGAGCAGACCACCTCATCTTTCTCCTATGGAACCGCTGGCAGTTTCGAACTGCTGACCTTGTGGCTCGCAGCCTGATTCGTAATCACTGCACTACCAGAGATCCTTAGAACCCTTCAATATTTCAAGTTGAGGCTGGATTTTTTTCTTCAGTTCCCTCAGCTTGAGCTGAAATGCTGAGCATGTTCTTCCCTTTTCGTTTCTAACTCTGTGTCTCTGCACATTTCATTTTAAGATTTGACTTTGTCTTCTTGAGCTGCCCATTGAAAATTTCTGTTTAGCTCTTTTACCTCCTGAATTCTTCTGTTTGCTCAGCATCTCTATGCTGGAGAGCAAGTGTCAGAGTCTCTTCTCACATTCATTTTGGTCTTTTCCTTCTTTCTTGTTTTCTTAATGACCTTTTGCTTTCTTTCTGAATGATGTTTTTGAGTCATTCCACTAATCTTGTCATCTTCAGGCATTAGCGTCTAATGCATCAAATCATCCCATTCTGTTTCCAAGCCTTTCATTCCAATCATCAGTAATTATCATCAATACATCTTGATTGCATGTTTGATCATTTTCAGACTGAAAAAGTTGGTAGAATTCTTTAATTTCGTCATCACTAGCTTTAGTGGTTGGTGCATAAATTTGAATAATAGTGGTATTAAATGGTCTTCCTATTAGGCATATGGATATTATCCTATCACAGGCAGCGCTGTACTTCAAAATTGATCTGGACATGTTCTTTTTTGATGGTGAATGTGATGTCATTCCTTTGTGATTTTCAGATTCAAAAGTACCAATACCCATCCATTTTAACTCACTATTGCCTAGGATATCGATTTTATGTGTTCCATTTCATTTTTGTCAACTTCCAAATTTCCTAGATTCATACTTTATGCAATCCATGTTCTGGTTATTAATGGATGTTTGCAGCTGTTCCTCCTTATTTTGAGTCGTGTCCTATCAGCTAATGAAGGTCATGAAAGCTTTACTGAATCCCTCTCATCAATGTCAACTCTTCTTTGAGGAGCAGCTCTTCCTCAATTTTATTTTGAGTGCCTTCCAACTTTAGGGGCTTATCTTCTAGCACATATCTGACAATATTCTGGTCTTCTTCATCATGTTACAACAGTCACTATTCTGGTACTGACAGTGTTCCACTGCTATTCTTAATGTTTTCTCTGACTAAATATTTGGAAGTAGTTCATCTCTCCTTCCTCCTTGTCTGTCTTAGTCTGGAAGTTCAGATGAAACTTGTCCACCATGGGTTACCCTGCTAGTATTTGAAATACTTCCAGAATCACAGCAACACAAAAGCCACCAAAGTATGATGACCTGACAGATGAGTGGTGGTGAGTGAGCATGCTGAGATTTACAATACTGGTGGCATAGCTTTTAGCATCATAGCCAGTCAGAAGCCATTATAGTATGACAAATTTATAGCTGGGTGGTGGCCTAATGAGATACTAGTAGAAAAAGAACAAAACAGTTCAGTAAAATTCACTGTATTAAGGCAGCCCTGCTTGATCATGGTTTTCTGAAGCATTAGGACATCAGGCTGAATAAAAGGTCCCCTGTCATTCCGTTCTCAAAGGAATTTAAGGTCCACAACTGTGGGAGAGGTCTTGTATCTAAGTAATGTGTCTCTTTTTTCATGTGAGCCCTCTTCCTTTTTATGGGTTGCTCTACACATGGGGCCAGAAAATGGAAGTATAAAAACTGTGCTACTACCTACAAGAACCCTTACCTGACACAACCTTCTAAGCCAGTTGCATCTGTCTGTTTGCTTATCTTTCTCTTCTCTAGACCTAATTTCACTCATGGCATTGATTTCCTGCATTTGCTCATAGATTCCTTGTTAGGTAGTAAGTGCAGAGAGAATGCAGTGAGAGCTTTATAAACCATTGTTTCATAAAGAATTAATGAATAAATAAATAGAAGTATATTCATCTTCAAAAAAGTCATTCTTCTGAATATGTCTAACTCTCCCTTACAGATTCTATTAACCCAAGGAATATCCAGTTCAGCCGCTCACTCTTTATTGGCAGATAGACTCTTTTCCTGAAAATACTCAGAGACACCCCAAGAGCTATAGAATCAAGTTCCACCTACTTGTTGTTGTTGTTAGGTGCCATCCAGTTGGTACCGATTCCACCTACTAAATATGTGAAACAAGACTACTATGGTTAAATTTACCATTACCAACAGGCTGTTCTTCAGCCCAACTAAACTATCACAAATCCTCCCATTTAGTGCCATGCTCAGTTCCTCAGTTAACCTACTCTCCTTTCCTGATTGTTTGTGGAGGCTATCAGTCTTAACCCAAGCACTTTGTCCTATTGAATGTTCCTTGGCTCTATTGGTTGTTAGCTGCCATTTAGTCAGCCCCCATCTCATGCCAACCTCATAGTCAGCAACAGATATAAAGAAACAAACATGCTGCCCAGTCCTGCACCCTTCCCATGATCAAAGGTGTTTCTGACTGTTGGAATCCATAGAGCTTTCATTGACCGATTTTCAGAAGTGGCTTCTTATGCCTTTTTCCCTAGTTCTTCTCATTCTGAAAACTCCCATGAACTCTGTTCTGCATCTTAGCAACATTCAGGCTGCCACTGACAGACAGATGGTGTGCATGAGGTTCATTGGCTAGAAACTGAACTTGGTACTTCCACATAGAAAGCACAACTACTCCCTCTGAATCATCACTACTCCTCAAGTCTTTGTGCGTTTTGTCAATCTGCAGGTCTTCCTTTGTCCTCCCAATTTCCTTCCTATTTCCTATCATGATGGGTTGTATATATGATGTTGCTCAGCTCTCTCTCCCCTCAGCTTCTACCCTCCAACCACATAAACACATCTATTCATAAAGATATTTGTATTCTAGCACACTGCCTACAAGAGATTTGCCCGTTAAATAAATAATCCAGCCAAGAAAGGCAAATAAAGATTTCTTGAGAATTTTTTCTTCTGTAATGATTTTGCTTTGTTTCCTTATTTGTTGTCAGGTGCCATCGAGTTGGAACCGACTCATAACAACCCCATGCACAGCAGAATGAAACAATGTCCGATCCTGGGCCAACCGCACTACCGCTGCCACACTTGACGCCATCAATGATGCCACCTGGCTGAGCCATCACGTAGGGGTCTTCCTCTTTTTCTCTGACCCTCCATCTTACCCATCATGACATCCTTCTCTAGCAATTGTTCCCTCCTGAAAACATGTCCAAAGTATGAGAGATGAAGTTTAGCCATCTTGGCCTCCAACACAAATAAATGTCCAGTATATGAAAAATTGTAATTACTGCACTGGATATTTTTCCCCATCTTTAGCAATTTTGAAAGCAAAATGGAGTCTTATTATCAACTTTACTTTTTTAAAGATAATTAGTGAGATTGGTTTTTTTCTTTAAGCTTAATGTCCATCTGTATATTTTACAGAATAATCTACTTCTGTCTTTTATCCATTTAATTGCAGTACTCAATCTGTTAATCAAAAATATATGAAAAGTCTTCTAATGAAAAACCATAACTTTATAAAATCAAATTTTGCAAGTGTCTTTTCCAAGGTTATTTTAACCTTTTTGTTTGTTGTTTTTTTCATTTTTGAAGTACAAATTCTTAACAATACATAAATCAGTGTTTTAAAAGTGAATTTTGTTTTAGAATTTATTTATAGAAAGGATGCATTTATTATTTCACTTTTATATTTCATTTTTAATCTCTCTAGAATTTATTTTGGCATACAGTATATAATTTCTCCACAGAGAAATCTAATTGTCCCACCATGATTTATTGAATAATTCATAATTTCTCCTTTATTTGAAATGCCATATTTATTATATGCTAAAATATTTATATATATGCATGAGGTTGTTGCTGGCCTATTAACATCCAGTTCCATTGAGAAAAGATATTCTTATCTCAACAAAGCACTATGAGAATTTAGGACTTTTTTTAAAGTTGATTTTATCCTTATAATATATTTTCATATTTGGCAATGTAAGTCACATTCTCTGCTCCTCCCTTTCATCTGTATATAGCCTTCTTTTTCAGTTTTTCCACCCAATTCTCACATATTTATATTTCCATATGAAATTTGGAATACTTTGTAAGCCCCTACAAAGTAATATTAAAACTTGATTGGAATCAAATAAAGATTTTAAATGAATTGGAAAAAAATAACTCCTTTACCATTTATAATACATCCATTTCTATGTTATTGTTGTTGTTGTCAGTTGCCATGGAGTTGGAACTGACTCATAGCGACCCCATGCACAGCAGAACGAAACAATGTCC
>NW_006409002.1:480990-484072 GCF_000296735.1 Chrysochloris asiatica | reverse complement strand
AGTGTTGATAGTTGATCCAAGAAGAATGAATCCATTTCTATAGTTGATCCATTTCTATAGTCCTACGTAAATATTTATTTTTCTTTTAATTTTAAAATACAGAATAGTATATTAAAAATTTTTTAAGTGGGCCTCTTTTTCCCTGCACTAGTTTGTTTTTGCTATCATAACAAAACACCTCAAACATAGTGATTAAAAACAGCACAAATATGTTGTCAGATACTTCCGGAAGTCAGAAGTCAAAATCAGTTTCGTAATCTCTATTTTCGGTGTCTACTACTCTGGAAACTCTAGGGGAGAATCGGTTTCCTTGTCTTGCCTTTTCTTCTTTATAAGTCCTTTAGCTCATGGAAACTTCCTCCTTTAACACATGATTCTTTCCTCATCTTAAAGCCATCCACATAGCATTATCAAATCTCCCACTGTCCTCCCATCTTCCCAAGACATTCTTCAAATATTCTCCAAATGTTCTGCCATTCTTTAATAAGAATACTATGATTATCTTTAGAATCCATGATGATAAGCTATTGTAATCTCATCTCAATATTATAAAGTAAATCACATCTGAGAAGTCCCTTTTGGTAACAGTTACAGTTCCTGGCAGGGATTTGAACCTAGTTTTTTGTTTTGATTTTTGAGAGGATACATTTTTCACCCTACATGAACCCCATATCTTATGATATGATCCGAAGTAGATTTTTATTGGATTCTAATAACTTTCTAGATGTATAACTAAAGCAACTGGTACTATTGGAAACTTCTGTATTCCTTTAGTAGTGAAGATATTTATTTATGTCTCCTACTTTATTTTATTAGATATAACTTTAAATCAAATCATAGTAATGTGTTTATTTTTCTTGCTCTTGAATTCAATGGACATTCCTCTTGTGCTTCCATAATGAGTTATGTCTTTCCAAATTAATTTAAACATTGTATTTATATTATATTATTATATTCTCATATAATTAAAACAGAATTAGAAATGATCTCAAATTTTAAGTATCAAATGTACTGATTTTGGCTGAATCTTTGCTTAGACATTTGCAGTATCATGGTTTTTAAAAGTTACAAATATTATCTATTGCATTGAGAAGCTAGCACTTATCCATACATTCATTCATTCAAAGTTATGTAGTGCATTTTTCCTATGCACCAGTTACTCTGTAAACCTTAACAAACATAAAATAAAGTAATACTAAAATAATACTTGTAATCAAAATCAGAAATAATCATCAAGCAAATATAAGTACGTTGTTATTGTTAAGTGCTGCTGAGTCAGCTCTGACCCATAGTGACCCTGTACAGGGCTTCCAAGGAGCGGCCGGTGAGCTTGGACCTCTGACCTTGCAGTTCAAATGGCTTTGCAGTCTGTCGGCACATTAACCCATAGCGCCACACCAGGACTATGTTGTATGCAAATTATGTTAAATGTTATGAAATGTAAAAGTTCTATAAAATGAATTTTAAAACAATATATGTGGAGTGTCTTAGCTAACTAAGGATGGTGTAATGCAAAACAAATCACAAGTGGTTAGTTTTAAAGAACAATCATTTTATTTTCCTACAATTCAAAAAGCTACACTTCTGAATTCAGGACATGCTCCTAACAAATGGTCCTTCCCTATGTAGCCCTGGGAGTGTGGTATTGTAGGATCGGTCGACAGCAAACCACAAGGTCTGCTATTCAAATCCACGCGTTGCTCCTCAGAAACCCTATACAGGGTCACTATGATTTGGAGTCCATTCAAAGGCACTTAACAACAAAAGATTCCTTGGTATTCCTTGTGTTCCTTAGTGCCTATCTTTGGTAGTTTGTGTCTGTGTCTTTTCTTCTTACTACATAACTCAGAAGTGCTTAAAGACCCAACCTATTCTGTCATGATCCTATTTCCAAAAAGGAACTCATCAAAAGGAACAAACTGCAAAAACCTAAATATGTATTTTGGAGAGATACAATTAAATACTCAACATCCCACCTTAGCCTCCCAAATTCAATTTAAGCACATTCACTCTTTCATATTATTGGCAAAAGTATTAAACCATTTCAGCATCTAAATCCAGTGTCTGATCTACTTAATCACTTAAATCAAATATGAGTGATATTCAAAGTATGTTCTATCTTGGGGCAAAATACAAAATTATCTAATACTGCTTCCAAAGAACAGCGAAGAAGCTGTGGAAAGCAGGCATTCCAAATTTCTTGGCATAGATGAGTGAGTGCCTCTAGAGCTTATATCAGTTTGTTGAAAGATTTCAATTTATACTCCATTGACTCCTGGAGTGTTGTTTAGAGTCAATGACTTCAGGTACCTTAGACTTCTTCCTTCAGTATCATGGGTTCTTGGTCATATGCTACCTCTTAAAATGATTGGATTTTAACCATTTCTTTTTGATACAATGCTTCTATGTATTCCTTCCATCTTCTTTTGATGCTCTCTGCAATATTTTCCCCTTAGAATTCTTCAATATTTCAAGCTGAGGCTTGAATTTCTCCTTCATTTCTTTCAGGTAGAGAAATGCTGGGAGTGTTCTTCCCCTTTGGTTTTCTAACACCAGTTCTTTGCATATTTCGTTCTAATACTTGAGTTTGTCTTCTCAAGCTGCCCTTTAATTTTTTTCTCTTCAGCTCTTTGATTGCCTCATTTCTTCCTTTGACTTTAGCATTTCTACACTGGAGAGTAAATTTCAGGTCTCTTCTCACATCCGTTTTGGTCCTTTCATTCTTTCCAGTCTTTTAAATGAACTTTTTCTTTCTTCCAGCATGATGTTATCAATGTCATCCCATAGCTCTTCTGGTCTTCAGTCATTAATTTGTAATGCATCAAATGTGTTATTGAGATAGTCTCTAAATTCAGGTGGGATATAGTACAGGTCATAATTTGACTCTCATGACCTTGTTTAAATTTTTTCAGCATTAGCCTAAACATACATATGAGCAATTGATTATTTTTTCCAAGGTCTGTCCCTGACCTAGTTTTAGTTGATGATATTGACCTTTTTAACCATCAATTTTAGTCAGATATAGTAAACTTAAGTGATATGTATTCCAACTGGTGAGGTCAATGTTTATGTTGTTTAAAAA
>NW_006409002.1:479533-480195 GCF_000296735.1 Chrysochloris asiatica | reverse complement strand
ACTCAGCCTCTCTTTGTTCCTCATGTGAGAAATAACTCTTAGAATGGTCCATGGAACGAGAGGGAGTCCAGGAAGTTGCTCTGGTAGCATATTGGTTATGCTGCAACCAGTGAAGGAGCTCTGGTAGTGTAGTGGTTACGAATTGGGCTGCGAACCTCAGGGTCAGCAGTTCAAAACTACCAGCTGTTCCGCAGGAGAAAGATGAGGTTTTCTGCTCCGTAAAGATGTATAGCCTCGGATACCCTGTACAGGGTTGCTATGAGTCGGAATGGACTCCACAGCACATGACAACAACAGGAAGTTGCAGGATAGTGTAACAACAGAAGCTCATGGAAGGGGAAGAAACTTGTTTGGCCCACTAGGAACTTTAAATAAGAATACAACCATCAAGAAGAGGGGAAGATTAACTTTAAATAAAAATGATACCATCAAGGGACAGTAGGCAGTATCCAGTAAACAGATTAAATAAGTAGGATGATAGGATACAACCTTGACATATACCTTTCCTGATTGTCAACCATTCGGCATCCCCTTGATCTGGCCTAATGACTCCCTTTTTGTCAATGCACTAGTTGCATTAGAGCACAATTAAGTATTCTGGAATTATTATTCTTCTCCGTGTTATCTATAGTTTGTTATGGTCCACATGGTCGAATGACTTT
>NW_006409002.1:422773-462658 GCF_000296735.1 Chrysochloris asiatica | reverse complement strand
TGGCTGGTGAATGTGGCAGGGACTGGGCTAGTGGCGTGGTGGAGGCGGAGTTGGCGGGGGCACAAGGTTCAGCAAGGGAGCGTGTTGGGGAATGCTTCAAGGGGGGGAGTGTGTTGTGAGAGTGCCGCTTGAACTAGTTGGGTAGGCGGCTGCTCAGGCGGAGGGGTGTGGGAAAGGTGGAGTTGGCGTCTGATGATGTCAGAGGGTTGGCTTGTTTCTCCTGCTCTCTGTTCCCTGGTTAAAACTGGCTTTCCTGCCTGTTTTCACCCTAGGGCAGAGAACCCTCCTCCTCTTCCCCTCTTTTTTTTCTTTTTTCTGTCTCCTGGGGCTTTGTCTGCTTGAGATTCCACGCTTTACGGGAAGTGCAGCTCTGCGCATGGGCTGATTCCAGCCCTGCCCTCAAAGCTCTACAGGGGTCGGGGCAGTCACTGCCTGCAATGGCGGTGAAAGTTCAAAATGCTAGAAATTTCTCCGTGGTGAGTTTTTTTAAAAAAGTGAGACCAGGCGTTTGATGGGCTGAAATTTATGGTGGTGGGAAGGTTCCGAGTCTGCTACAGGACATCCTCTTTCGTGAGGTCTCCCTCTTTTTCCCTGGGGCCCCTCTTACCCGTGTCTCTTGCCACAGTGGGGTACCAGAGGTCTCCTTGTTTTTTTTATTCTTATAGTACATTTCATTAAGTGTCAAAATATCCCACACCCACCAAATTCTTGTATAGTTGGTAAAATTATTTACTGCGATAACAGAAACATTAGTTTTAGAACCAGAGACCCTGGAATCAAGTGCTAACTTTGATTTTACTGACTTGAGACAATTTTCATAGCTTCTCCGTGCTTTCGTTTCTTTGTCTAAATAAAATAATTAACTGCCTTACTTACAGTTTTTTTTTTTTTAACTATAATGGGCAACAAAATCTTAAGATACCATGTAAATCATAGATGCATCTATGGAAAATGTAGCGATCGGGGGTTTTCATAACTGACAGGGACAAGTTGGTGATAAAATATAAATTAAAATTTGGGAAATGTTTATTCTAAATTCCTAGCCTCAGAGTTTATCGTCTCTGCCCAGAAGAGGGCTAGGTATGAGAAACTTCAGTCATATGTAGGACATAGTCCACCATTAAAGTTTTCTGCTATTAACTGTGTCCAGACAGAGAATCATCGCCTTCAGATATTTGTCTGTTCCAATTCTTTTTAAAAGATCACTGCTATTTTGGAATTCTGCTGTAAACCTTATTTCAGTTACTTTGACATGATTCTGTCTTGTACTGCTGAAGTATTTCAGGATAATTATAGAAGCATCATACTCTGTTATTTGTTAGGAGGGGGGAAATACATCAGACCATATCATTTTTTCAGACTATTTGTAGATCAGGCAGTGACTGCAAGGAGGAAGCATGAATTATCTGCAACTTTCTTTGAATTATTCAGCACCTACCATTCGTGATTCTAATTGTTTCAAAGACATCTCAGTTAAAAATAAGTGGCTTCATAGCTAAGAATCTGCCTGATTTTTAAATATGCAGTCATTTTATTTTACCATTGAATTATAGAAGAAAAACTGATCTCCACTGAAAATATGTTATGTATAAATACCCCCCCCACACACAGACATATATAGAATGTGTAGGCTCATGCACATATATATGATCGTATGTAAAAATTACTACTACTAGAGTTCCAGTTTATATGAATTTGGGTTTATTCCAAACCAAAAGTCTTTAAAGATGTGTGTGGATAGGTAAAGACAAAATCTTCCAGTAAAATAAAATTGTTGTTAGACATCATCAAGTCAGGACTGACTCATAGTAACCCTATGCACAGCAGAGCAAAACACTGTCCAGGCCAGTGCCAACCTCACCATTGCTGCTGTGCTTGAGCCCATTGCTGCTGCCACTGTGCCAATCCATCTTATTGGAGATGTTTCTCTTTTTCTCTGACCCTTCAAGGGAACAAGGGAATACTGAATGGTTTAAAACTAGGAAAGGTGTATGCCAGGGTTACATTCTTTCTCTTTTCTTATTCAGTCTGTATGCTGAACAAATAATCCAAGAATCTGGGTTATATGATGAAAAACATTGCATCAGGATCCAAGGACGACTCGTTAATAACCTGCAATATGCAGGGGATACAACCTTGCTTGCTGAAAGAGACGAGGACTTAAAATACTGTCTGATGAAGATCAAAGGCCACAGTCTTTAGTGTTGAAGCTGTCAAATACTTCATTTGGTTGGATCAATCATCAACACTCATTGAAGCAGCATTCAGGAAATCAAACGATGTATTTACACTGGGCAAATGCTTGAATGTGTTTCAAATTTCTTGGAAGTGTTCAAGAACAAAGATGGTTTGAGGACTAAGGTGTGCCTGATCCTAGCCATGGTATTATTAATAACCTCATATGCATATGAAAGTTGGACAGTGAATCAGGAAGACCAAAGAAGAATTGATGCATTTGAGTTATGGTGTTGGAGGAGAATACTGAAAGTGCCATGGACTGCCAAAAGGACAAACCAATCTGTGTTGGAAGAAGTACAGCCAGAATGCTTGTTGAAAGCCAGTATGGCTAGATTTTGTCTCCCATACTTTGAACATATTATTAGGAGGGACCAGTCCCTGGAGAAGAATATTGTGTTTGGTAAAGTGGAAGGTCAGAGAAAAAGAGGAAGACTCCCCATGAGGTGAACTGGCACAGAGGCAGCAGCAATGAGCTCAAGAATAGTAATGATTGTGAGGTTTGCTCAGGACCAGGCAGTGTTTTGTTCTGTTGTGCATAGGGTCGCTATGAGTCAGCACCAACTCTATGGCACCTGAAAACAACAACATGTGCCAATCTGGGAGAAACAGCACCGGCAATAAATGTCCTAAAGACTTAGTAATAATTTACTAGAAAACCTGAAAATTTGAATTAAGTTCATCTGACATTTATACAATATTTTAGTTTCAGCATTACTTAACTCCCACTCTTCTATGTCTATCATATATCCAGCCAAGATTGCCACTCTGGGCTATAAAATGCATACCAGATGACAATGTTTAATGTCAGTAATATCAGATGGTGTTGTTGGTTAATGCACTGGACTGCAAGGTTGGTTGGTTTCAACCACAAGGTTGGTGGTTCAAGCTCACCAGCTATTCCTCAGAAACCCTCTACAGGATTGCTATGAGTTGGAACTGACTCAACTGCATTTAACAACAGCAACCACAAATGTAAAACTTTATTTTTAACTTCTACTTTCTAATTCAATATTTTAGTACTAAAGATTAAGTAAATTCTTCACAAGTGATTATATCCTCATACTAATTGAAAAATTAATTGTGGATTAATTGGATGAGACCTTTACATAAAGAAAATAAAAATAGTGAGAACTAGACCAACAAGCAACATCATAATAAGTGGAGAAAATGACAAATCCTTGAAAATGTAAAGGAATTTGGTTTACTTTGATACATAATCAATGCCCATATAAGAGGCAGCTGTCAAAAACTTATGTCATGTATAGCATTAGGGAAATCTGCTGCAAAAGACATCTTTAAAGTATTAAAAAGCAGAGATATTGCCTTGAGGACTCAGATATGCCATGGTATTATCATTTGCCAGAGTGTTAGCCACAAGGTTGGTGGTTTAGATTCACAAGCCACTCCATAGAAACTGACACAGGATCTTTATGAATTAGAACCAACACAATGACAACAACAACAATAACAAAGTATGCATGTAAAAGTTAGTCAATGATTAAGGAATAATAAGAAAGAATTGATACATTTTTGTTATGCTATTGACAAAGAATATTGGATATACAGTGAACTACTAGAAAAAAATGAATATTCTCTTTTGGAATGAGTATAGCCAGAATGCTCCTTAGAAGCAAGCATAGTGAGTCTTCATCTTGATTAATATGGACATGCTATCAGGAGGGACCAATCCTTGGAGAAGAATATCACTCTTGGTAAAGGAGAGTGAAAGCTAAAAAGAAGAAGGCTCTCAATTAGATAGGCAGACACAACACCTTCAACATGAGCTCAGACATGACAATAGAAGGACAGCACAGTGCCAGACATTGCATGGGGGTCATGTGAGTCACGATGACTTGACAGCACCTATCAGCAAGAGTAGTCATGAAATATTTAAGAAGCATCTTTTTACTTTTTCCTCTTAACCTCTCTTAGCCACATGGTAATTTACATCTGGTTCAGTTACTACTACTTGGTGTACTCCTGAAAAGGATATTACTCCTATAACTGGTTAAAATTGATTGGTGGTTGTATGTCCTCAAGTCAGTTTCAATTCATAGTGACCCTAAATAGGATTTCTGAGGCTGCTAATTTTTCAGGAGTAGAAAACCTCATCTTTCCCCCACAGAGCAGCTGGTAGATTTAAACTGCTGACCTTGCAGTTAGTAGCCCAACTTGTAACCCACTATACCACCAGTACAGACAGAGTACTCAATTGAAGCCAGGATAGTGAGACTTCGTCTTTCATACTTTGGACATGTTTTCAGGAGGTACCAGTCCCTGGAGAAAGACATATGATTGGTAAAATGCAGAGTCAGTGAAAAAGGTTAAGACTCCCAACAAGATGGATTGACACAGTAGAAGCAGCAATGGGTTTAAATGTAACAATTGTGAAGATGATGCAGAACTGGGCAAAGTTTCATTCTGTTGTGCATAGGGTCACTATGAGTCAACCAACTTGATGGCACATAACAGCGATAACAAGATCGAATATTCCCAAGGCTACTTCCTTTACTCTTTGTCTCGTTACAAAATTCCGTTGAACTGTAAGAAAAATTTGAAATACCATGGTATCATCAACATTTTTAGACAACATAATCAGGATCCCAAAATAAAAAATGTGATAATTGAATCATCTTGCAGTCTGCAGTGCAAACTTTATCATTAAGTAGGAATATCAAAAAAAAAAGGAACTATGATAGGGCCTAGTCTGAATTTGCTGCTGCATCCCACAATTGTTGTTGTTAGGTGCTGTCAAGTCATTGCTACCCCATAGCCACTCAATGTACAACACAATGGAGAACCACTTATCTTTCACAAATGTGCCTCCCCCCAGTTTCTGCTATGCTTAAGCCCATTGCTGGTGACACTGAGCCAGTGCATCTCATCGGGGTCCCCCTCTTTTTGTTGACCCGCCGATTTAGCAAGCCTGATGTCCTTCTCCAGGGACTGTTCCCGCCTGATACTATGTCTGCAATATGAGAGACGAATTCTGGCCTTCTTGGTTTCTAAGGAGCATTCTGGTTGTACTTCTTTCAACATAGATTTGTTTGTTCTTCTGGCAGTTCATGATACCTTTAATATTCTTCTCCAACATCATAACTCAAATGTATCAATTCTTCTGCACTCTTCCTTAATCAGTGCCCAACTTTCATATGCATAAGAGACCATTGGATATGGCTTGGACCAGGCTCACTTTAGTTCTCAAATTGATATCTTTGCTCTTGAGCACTTTCAAGAGATCTTCTGTAGCACCTGTGCCAAATACAATACATCCTTTGGTTTCTTGACTGCTGTTTCCATGAGTTGTTGATGGCAGATCCAAGCCAAATGAAGTATTTGACAACTTCAACCTTTTCTCCATTTTTCATAATCTTATTATTGCCCCCCTGGCAATGATTTTTGTTTTCTTTGCATTAACGTACAGCACATAGCAAAAGCTGTGGTCTTTGACCTTCATCAGTAAGTATTTTAAGTCTTCTTCACTTCCAGCAATCAAGGTTGTATCATCTGCATATCATATGTCTTTAATGAGTCTTCCTCCAATTCTGATGCCATGTTCTTTTTCATCCGATAGAGCCTCTCAGATTATTTTCTCACCATACAAATTGAATAAGTATGGTTAAAGAATATAATCCTGGTACACACCTTTCCTAATTTTAAACCATTCATTGTCCCTTTGTTCTGTTAATGACTGTTCAGGTTACTCATGAGCAAAATTAAGGGTTCCAAAATACTCATTCTCTGAAATGTTGTTCATAGTTTTTCATGTGCATGATCGAAAGCCTTTGCATAGTCAACAAAGCACAGGTAAACTTCTTTCTGATATTTTTGCTTCCAGCCAAGATCCATCTGACATCAGCAATGATATCCTTCATTTCATGTCCTTGTCGGAATCTGGCTTGAACCTCTGGCAGTTCTCTATCAATGTACTGTTGCAGACATTTTTTAGTTATCTTCATAACATTTTTCCTGTTAACTCAATGATGTCGTCCAATGATTTCAGCATTCAATTGGACTACCTCTCTTTGGAATGGCACAAATATGGATCTCTTCCAATCAGTACTCCTGGTAGCTGTCTTCCAGATTCATTGACACAGATGAGTGAGTGCCTCCAGTGTTGCATCAGTTTGGTGAAAGATGTCAATTTGTATTCCATCAATTCCTGCAGACTTGTTCCTTGCCAATGCCTTCAGTGCACATTGGACTTCATCCTTCAGTGTATTTTGCTTTCTTCCTTCAGTGCCATTGGCTCTTGATCATATGCTACCTCTTGAAATGGCTGACCATTGGCCATTTCTTTTTCATACAGCAACTGACTCTGTGTATTCCTCCCATATTCGTTTCATGATTTCTGCATCATTCAGTAATTTGCCCATAGAATCCTTCAGTATTGTAAATCAATGCTTAAATTGTTTCCTCACTTCTTTCAACTTGAGAAATGCTGAGAATGTTCTTCCCTTTTGACTTTCTAACTCTTAATCTTTCACATAGCAATACAATATTTGATTTTGTCTTCTCAAACTTCCCTTTGAAATGTTCTGTGCAGCTCTTTTACCTCCTCATTTCTTCCATTTGCTTTAGCATCTCTACACTAGAGTGCAAGTTTCAGAGTCTTATCTGATATCCATTTTGGTCCTTTTCTTCCCTTTTTGCTTACTTAATGACATTTTGTTATCTTCCTTTATGATGTTTCTGATGGCATCCCACAACTCTTTTGTTCATGGTATTATCTCGGGAATTTGGGTAAATTGGAGAAACATAAGAAAGAACAGCAAGCTTTTTGTTTTTGTTGTTGTTTTTCCAGCTTTGCCACACCGCTTATTCATTCATCCTTCTTGTCAACATCCACATCCTGTGAATTGACAGCAAATTGTATAAACAGCATATCAAGCAGTGTTCCAATGAATTATTGCCATGAAACAGATCACCCTGAAAGTTATGGCTAAAAACAAGAGCTTGCTATTTTCTCTCAGGGGTCTGCAAGTTGAATGGACTCTGCTGGCAATTTTTATTTTATTTACAGTATCTAATACCTTAATCTAATACAGGAATCCTGGTGTAGTACTGTGGGTTAATGCACGGGACTGCAAAGTCATCTGAACTGCAAGTTTGGTGATTCAAACTCACCAGCCACTCTTTGGAAATCCCATAGAGGGTTGCTAAAGATCCAAACCAACTTGATGGCACTTAACAAGAACACTAATCACAAGGTCAGCAGTTCAAACTCACCAGCCATTTCATGGAAAACTCTATACAGATACTGACTGTATACAGGGTCGCTATGAGTTGGAACTGGCTCAAGGGCACTTAACAACAATAGCAATGAGACTACAGCCAGCTAGTGGGTAAGGCTAATCATCTCTACACTCAGCCCTTTAGATGAAGTGATGGTTCACTCATATGGTTGGGTTTCAATGAGAATGGTCTCTTTTTCATCTTTTGTTTACCAGAATACCCACATGTGGCCATGTCATGTGACTTCCACTTATTATAATATGGTAGCTAGATTCTGAGAAGATTTGTGTTAAGAACAAACACTCTAACAGCTCGAGGAAGATGCTGGAAAGCCTTTATTTCTCATCTTGGTGATAGTGTAACATCACATTTTCTGCACAGAATCATTCAAGTAAATCACTAAAGTGACTTAGGTTTAAGAGGAATGCGTTTCCACCTCTTAATATAAGAAACAGTTCATTGTGGTGGTTGTTGTGTGCCACTGAGTCTGTTGTGACCCATATTGACCACGTATAAGGTTTGTGAGGCTGCAATCTCTCCATGAGCAGAAAGTCTCATCTTTCTCCAGCAGAGTAACTGGTGGATTCGAACTACTGTCCTTCTGTTTAGTAGCCCAGCTCGTAAGCCACTTCATTATCAAGGCTCTTTATGCAGTTAATGGTAGGGAAGAAATTTATGGACGCCATCTTTTCAGCTTATCTATCATAAAAGGTTATTATGACTCTAAGAAATCTGTATCTTAATAATTTATTTTACTTCTAATACATAGTAATGGACTCCTCACCATGAATACAAAACAAACACTCAGAATTTCACAATGTTGGCATCTCCAAATCCCCACGTAATTCCTGAATTTCCCCTATTCTCATTAATACTCAATCCATAAATTTAATACTATTTGATCTCTCTTCCCACTGTGATCAATATTCTTATTTTCCTGCTTCCAGGTTTTTGCGTTTTGTAGTTTTCTCATTGTAAATTAAGTGAACTATGTCCAAGGATACTGCCTATATTCCCTACACCAAATTTATAATAGGCAAAACTCCAAGTAATTTCATGCTTATGCATTCCTCAAACATAAGCTTGAGCTAACTCCTCTTTGTTTCTCCAACCCAGCAGGATTCAATAGTTCCTTTAGCCCCAAGTCATTGCTAGAGGTTGAATAAATTAAGGAACAAATTTATTTTTAGAACGCCATAAGAAATGGTGTATTCTTCCTCTTCTATAAACTGCTCCCTCAATTCCTCTTTTTTCAGCAATTAATTTTCCTAGACTTAGAATAAACTTTGTTGCTGAGTGATTTTTTCCCCACCCCTTTCATTTATGATTTGTTTTCAATTGAAATAACTTGTCAGTGTTTAAGCCAAGGAGATGAAAATCTCTTGAAATTATAAGCACTGTTCTACCCAGCTATACCTACTCACATATAGTTAAAGTGAGCCTACTGAAGTCCTAGAAAGTAATTTCTATTCCCACAGACAACTGATTATACCTGATAGGTCTAAAAGGATCTCGACTAGCAGTAGCCTTTACACATGGTTGTTAGAAGTCACTGAGACAACTGCATGTAAACATTGCATAGTCCTGTGTCATTCTCACCATGACCCACCAATATATTCTAGTCTATGACAGTGACTACCGTGACAATCCTTTTCACTGAGAGACTCCCACATTCCTGGTGGCCCTCCACTTTCATAACTGTACTATCCTCTTCTAGAAACTGATCCCTCCTGATGACATCACCAAAGCCAGTTGGACAATGTTCTACCATGATCCATGTGTCTTCATTGCCTAATTTTCAGAATTAAACCACCAGGTCTTTCTTCCGGGTCTACCTGGGTCTGGAAGTTCCGCAGAAACCTGTTCATCATGGGTAACTCTGCTGGTATTTGAAATACTGGTGACATAGTGCCAACATTCTAACAACACAAAAACCACATTAGGATATTGACAAACAGGCAGAAAGATGTGGTCTCTCAGTAATCCCCCTCCAAAAAAATCCCCCAAATAGACTTTCAGGGAGAGATTTTTACAAATCTTTAATTTACACTCAAGGTAAGACTTTACCCATAATAAATGGATGCTTAAAATTTAAGAATATGGTTAACTATTCCTTGGCTCAAATTAGAAGTACCTGTTTTTACTACCACCAGAATCTAGATAAGTAAAATCATTGAATGATATTCATATTCAATATAGGTAGTATGTATGCCCCATTTGGGCTCTGATAAAAGTGAGTCACTGTCCTAAAGTGCCATCGATTCTGTTCCATTTCATAGTGACCTTGTACAGGATTTCTGAGGAGCAGCTGGTATGTTTGACCTGCTGACCTTGTGGTTTGCAGTCCAGTGCTGACCCTACAGTGACAGAGTGTTAAAGAAGCTGGACATCCTGAGCAAAGTGAGGATGTGAAAGAGTCATTAATGCTGAACACCTCAGAAAGGAGTAGACTCCTCCCTTAATGTCATTCTTCACCTGTGCAAATTGAACCATGAATATATTGTTCCATAAAGCACATGATAAAATTTTATAGGCAGAAAATTTTATTTTCCATAAAGCTACAGAAAATAGTCTATGGTTTAGATAAATGTTTCATATCAGTTTTGTAATCCCAAAAGTGCGGCTACAAAAAAGAAGCCCGAAAACTTCTCCCTGTGGCTGTTTCTAATACTCAAGATGAATAACAAAACTAGTTAATAAAAATCTAAATCTACATACCTCAAACACAATAACCATTCATTTTACCATCTACAATAGCATGACTTTATGATTTCATGTCTCCATTAATATAACTGCACTATTCCAGGAAAATCTTGCTCAGGCACATAATTTGGTTGCTCATTACAAGAAATCTCAACTCTTTCAAACTTCCTATCAACCTTTCAGTAAGAAACATCAATGGACAGATTATACCATCTGACATTTTGAATTCCTCACCTCAAGATATTCACCTTGCTATTTACAACAATCTTCAACTGTTATACCATGATCCTTTCTCAGTACTATTCAACTCCTCCATAAAATATGTCCTTGCCATTCGTACTTTGAAACATCACCAAAGCTCAGTGAAGATGGTGTTTTCTCTTCTCACTGTCAGTATAATATACAAATTTGCCTCATTAACAGCTTACGTTAGTGATATTTAAGGCGTTGACAATCCTTGGTATATGTGCTCCAGCCACTAAAAATGGACCTGTGAAGGTTCAACTGGAAAAAAAGGTAGTAGAGATGGAGTTTTTGGTGTTTTTGTTAGGCACTGTTGACTCAATTCTGACTCTTAATGACCCTGTATACAAAAGAATGAAACGTTTTCTGGCCCTGTGCCTTCCTCACAATTGTTATGTTCAAACCCATTGTTGCTGCCTCTTTGTCTATCTTGTTGGGGGGTCTTCCTCATTTTTGCTGACACTCTATTTTACCAAGTATGATGGCCTTCACTGGGGACTGGTGCCTACTGATAAGATGTATGAGAGACAACGTCTCATCATCCTCACTTCTAAGGAACATTCTGGCTGCATTTCTTTCAAGACAACTTTGTTTGTTCTTCTGGAAGCCCATGGTACTTTCAATATTCTTTTCTAACACCATAATTAAAAGGTATTGATTCTTTTAAAGTCTTCCTCATTCATCATCCAAGTTTTACATGCATATGAGGCTAGTGGAAATACCATGCCTTGGTGCACCTTAGTCCTCAAACATCTTTGCTCTAGAACAATTTAAAGAGCCTATTTCAATACATTGTTTGATTTCTTGATTGATGCTTTCATGAACATTGTTTGTGGATTCAAACAAAATGAAGTCTTTGACAACCACAATCTTTTCTCCATTTATCATATTATTTATTGCTCCAGTTGTGATCATTTTTCTTTTCTTTATACTGAGAAACAATTCATATTGAAGGCTGTAATCATTGATCTTCATAAGTAAGTATCCAAAGTCCTCTTCACTTTCAGCAAGGAAGGTTGTATCATCTGCATATTACAAGTTGTTAATGTTTCTCCCTGTAATCTTGATGCCACGTCTTCATATAATCCAGGTTCATGAATAATTTCTCATCATACAAGTTGAGTAAGTATGGTCCAGGGTTGAGTGTTCTGGAATACCCATTCTTTGCAAAGTTATCCATAGTTGGTTATGATGAATTCAGCTAAAAGCCTTTGCATAGTCAATAAAGCACAAGCAAACATCTTTCTGGTATTTTCTGCTTTGGGCCAGTATCTATGTGAGATCAGCAAGATCACTTATTCCAAGTCCTTTTCTGAATCTAACCTGAATTTCTGGTTTAACTTCAGCAAAATTTTACTAATTGTGAAGTAACTTCAGGAAAATATATATTAATTGTGATATTAGTGAGATTGTTCCAGGTTTTCCACATTTCATTGGATCACCTTTCTTTGTAATGAACACAAATATGGATTGCCTCCAATTGGTTGCTTCTCTTTCAAATGTCTCTAAATAGATGGAGTACCTCTACTGCTTCATCAGTTTGTTGAAACATCTCAATTTGCATTCCATTGATTCCTGAAACCTTGTATATTGCCAATGCAATTATACAATATAAGCAGCACTGTTTGGACCTTTTCCTTCAATACCATTCATTCTTAAACATATGTTGGTGTTGTTAAGTACCATTGAGTCTGAGGAACAACTGGTGGGTTTGAACTACCAGCCTTGTGGTTCACATTCCGGTACTGATCCTATAGTTCCACACCAGAAATGAATGAACACCAACCAATTGTTTTTGGTATGGTGACTTTATTTATTCTTTCCATCTTCTTTTGATATTTCCAGCACCTTTCAATACTTTTACCATAGAATCCTACAATTGGAACATAGCTACGGAATCAAATGTTCAAAAGTGTGACAACTATTTTTCCTTCTTTCCTGGTCTATAGACAATGTATTTAAAGCGATCCTATATCCCTGATATTGATTTTGGATTTAGAATTTCCTAAGTCCTCTGACATTCATGAGAAGTGACAATGTTAAGTTTCAAGTTCTGTTATTCTGGAAAACAAAGACAGTTAAAGAAGTACCCACACCTTTTGGTACTTGGAAATAGCTGACTGAGACAGTTTTTGTGTTCCCCAAAGATTGATGAAATTTCAGTCAGGCTTTTTCCTTACTCCAGGCTCCTGACCTCACTCAATCCTTGGCCCTTCCAGAATCCAGTTGGGTCTTGTCTATTCTTTCTTCTCAGTAACTTCAGGAGATAAATCCATGTAATAGACACACCCCATTGCTTAGCTTCCCCGTGACTTCTTTCAATACTCAATACTGCTCTACTAGCTCACTTCAGTTCTTACAAAACTTTTGGATTTCTGCTTCTATGTAGTTGAGTTCAAACATAATTCTGGAGTTTCTCATTTATTGCAGTATTAGTCCCATTCTCCATCCATTTTTGCAATGACTCCTTTGAATTAAGACATTCTTACCTGTTTTAATATTTTCCAGTAATGTTTTCTTTGGATATGCACATATCTGGGAAACCATCCTATCATCTTCCTAAATCCTTCTAGTTCATTACAGATAGGCACACACACATACACACAGAGAAAAAGAGAAGCATGTGCTGTCCCTGTTTTACTACCCACTCACCTTTAGGCAAAGGAGCTCTGGTAGTGTAGTGGTTGTGAGTTGTGCTGCTAACCTCAAAGTCAGCAGTTCAAAACTACCAACCATTTCACTGGAGAAAGATGAGGCTTTCTACTCCCATAAAGATGTATAGCTTCAGAACCCTACTAGGGTCACTAGGAGCCAGAACTGACTCCACAGCACACCACCAACAGCAACACCTTGAACCAGATTTATTTGTGGCTCAGTAATATAATGAAATGGACCACAAGGTAAGTTTTAACCACAAAGTCGATGGTTCAAATTAATCATCCAGTGCTTGGAAACCCTATGCAAGGTTGCTATCAGTCAGGACCTATTTGACAGTGCTTAATAACAATAAAAACACCTTGAAGCAAATATAGTGCTTTGCACAACTCTAGGATTCATCCAATCCCATATCATGCTAAAAAAAATGATATTGATAGAGGCAGGACTTGATGCTGGACTAGGCAGAAAGGTTGTGTAGATCTCAGTCAGGAAAGTCAGAGGAGAGTCCTGGAGCTCTGAACTTCAGATAAAGGGATAATAAGAGGATCAAATGCTTACTGGGAGTACAATTTGGAACAGAAACAAGAAAGTTGGTGAGTTCTGATTTGGGGTGGCCAGCATGTTCCACTGCTTAGAATAGGAGTGAGCAGGTAGAGGGATGAGAGAACACTCCCAGGGGAGAAATCAGCTACCAAACTACAGTGTCAAAATGTTACCAAACATTCAGAGACAATCTGACACCAATTGTACTCAAACTACTCCACATATAGAAAAGGGTGCCAAACTCCCTTTTTTTTTTTTTTTTTGAAGCAAGCATAATCCTCATACCAAAGCCAGGGAAGGACATAACTAAAAAAGAGAATTATAGGTCAATATCCCTCATGAACATGACATCAGGATTGGAGGAAGATTCATTAACAACCTGTGATACGCAGATGATACAACCTTGCTTGCTGAATGTGAAGAGGACTTAAAACATTCACTGATGAAGATCAAAGAGCACAGCCTTTGGTATGGATTACATCTCAATGTAAAGAAAACAAAAATCCTCACCACTGGACTAATAAACATCATTCTTATCAATGGAGAAAAGATTGAAGTTGTCAAGGACTTCATTTTGCTTGGATCAACTATCAACACTCACGGAAGCAGCAATCAAGAAATCAAACAATGTGTTGCATTAGGCAAATCTGCTGCACAAGAGCTTTTTAAAGTGTTGAAGAGCAAAGATGTCAGCTTGAGGACTAAGGTGCTTCTGACCCAGGTTATGGTATTTTCAATAACCTTATGTGCATATGAAAGCTGGATAGTGAATAAGAAAGACTGTAGAAGCATTGATGCTTTTGAGTTATGGTGTTGGAGGAGAATATTGCAAGTGCCATGGGCTGCCAAAAGAACCAATAGATCCATTTTGGAAAAAGTACAGCCAGAGTACTCCTTGGAGGCCAAGATGGCCAAACTTTGTCTCTCATACTTTGGACATATTGTCAGGAGGGACCAGTCACTGGAGAAGGAAATCATGTTTGGTAAGGTGGTGGGTCAGAAAAAAATAGGAAGACCCCCAAAGAGATGGATTGGCCAAGTGGCAGCATCGATGGATTCAAGCGTGGCAACAATAGCAAGATTGGCCCAGCATCGGGCAATGTTTCGTTCTTCTGTGCATAAGGCTGCTATGTGTCAGTACTGACTCGAAGGCACCTAAGAACAATGACAACAATCCCTCATGTACATAAATGCAAACATTCTCAACAAAATCTTAGCCAATAGAATTCAACAACATATCAAAAAATAATACATTATGACCAAATGGGATTTATAGCAAGGATGCAAAGATGGTTCAATATTAGAAAAATCATACAACATAAGTAAAAATAGGTAAAGAGCCACATGATCATATCAATTGATGCTGAAAAGGCATTAGACAAAATTCAACATCACTCCCAATAAAAAAGTAGCAATTGAAGGTACACTCTTCATCATAATTAAGAGCATATTTACAAAACCAACAGCCAAGATCACTTTCAATGGACAGAAACTGAAAGCATCTCCTTTGTGAACAGGAACCAGACAAAGGCGACTTTTGTCATCACTCCTATTCAATAATGTGCTGGAAATCTTAGCCAGAGCTATAAAGCAAGACAGAGAAATTAACGGTAAGCAAATTGGCAAAGAAGTAAAACTCTTTCAATTTACAGATGATATGATCTAATACACAGATTGTCAGGAGGGACCAGTCACTGGAGAAGGATATCATGTTTGGTAAGGTGTAGGGTCAGCGAAAATGAGGAAGCTCCCCAGCAAGATGGATTGGCAAAGTGGCAGCATCGATGGACTCAAGCGTGGCAGCATTAATGAGGTTGGCCCAGGATCAGGCAGTGTTTCATTCTGCTGTGCATAGGGTCGCTATGAGTCGGTATCAACTCGATGGCACATAACAACGACAACAACAACAATAGCAACATGATCTAATACATCAAAAATCCCAAATACTCAATAAAAATTTATTGCAACTCATTGGAAGATTCAGCAAAGTGGCAGGGAACAAGATCAATATATGAAAATCAGTTTGATTCCTCTAAACTAATAAAGACAACTATGAAAAAAACAATTTAGGAAACTAATAACATTTACAACAGTCACACAAAGGATGAAGTAGAAATAAATCTAACCAAAGAAACAAAAGATCTATATGAAGAAAACTATAAAACACTAGTACAAGAAACCAAAAGAGACTTACAAAAATGGAAAAATATATCATATTTTTGGATAGGAAGACTTAAAATTGTGAAAATATCAATACTACCTAAAGCTATCTACAGATATATCACAAATCCAATCCAGTGTCCAACAACATTCTTTAGAGACATAGAAAAAAACAATTACAAACTTAATATGGAAAGGAATGAGACCCTGGATAAGCAAAGCACTGCTTAAGAAGAAGAACAAAGTTGCAGGCCTCTCACTTCCTGATGTTTAAATTTGCTACATGACCACAGTGGTCAAAACAGCCTGGTTTGGTACAATGAAAGATACATACATCAATGGAATAGAATTTAGAATCCAGAAGTAAACGATCCACATACTGTCAACTGATCTTTGACAAAGGACCAAAATACATTAATAGGGGAAGTGATAGTCTCTTCAACAAATGGTGTTGGCAGAACTGGAAACTGATTTGCAAAAGAATGAAACAAGACCCATATATAAAAATTAACTCAACATGGATTAAAGACCTAAATGTAAACTTCAGAACTATAAAGGTCATCAATGAAAAAAATAGGAACAAAATTAAGGACTCTAATACATGGTATACATAGACTATCAAACATTGCAAACATCACATAAACAATGCCTAGGAGGACAAATGCATAGGACATAATAAAAATTAGAAACTTATGTGTATCAAAAAATTTCACCAAAAGAGTAAAAAGGGATCCCACAGACTGAGAAAAATTTTTTTTACAACAACCTATCAGACAAGGGACTAATCTCTAAAATCTATAGGAAATTACAAGTTTACAAGAAAAAGACAAATAACCCAATTTTAAAATGGTCACAGGACATGACCAGACACTTCACCAAGGAAGAGATCCAGGCAGTGAACAAACATATGAAAAAATGTTCACATCAAATCAAAACAACAATGAGATATCAGCTCACACTAGTAGTAACAGCAAAGTTAAAAAAAAAAGAAAAAAAAAGCAGAGGACACCAAAAGCTGGTCAGGGTATGGAGATACTGGGACCCTCCTACATTGCTGGTAGGGTTGCAAACTGGTTCAACAACTTTGGAAAATGGTATGGCACTTTCTCAGAAAGCTGGAAATAGAAATACCTTAAGCTCCAGCAATTCCTCTACTTAGTATATACCCACGAGAAATACAAACCAGAACACGAGTAGATGTATGCATACCAATGTTCTTCACAGCACTATTCACAATAGCAAAAAGGTGGAGACAGCCTAAGTGCCCATCAATGGGAGAATGGATACACAAACATTGGTACCTACATACAATGGAATACTATACTAGAGTGAAGAACAATGGTGAAGCTTCAAAACACTGCATAATATGGATGAACGTTGAGGACCTTCTGTTGAGTGAAATTACTCAGGCACAAAAGGACAAATATTGCATAAGACATTATTGTGAAACCTTACAAAATGATTTCCATTCTAAAAGAATAATTTGGGAGGGAGGGGACTGTAATTCACAGGGTAGGGGTAGACACATGATAGCTTGGGTGACAGGGAAGGCAACATACAAGGAGGGGGAAGGTAATACACAAGAAGGAAGGGGTATATGAACAAGGAAGATAGTAGAAGAGTTAGAGAGGTATGCACAATCTTGGAACAACAGGGCTCTGTAATACAGCAATCAAGACATAATGAGAATGGGTAAAGGAGTGTAAATAATGTTAAGGTGCTTGACTATCTTTTGGATATTTGTTTGCCCTGCTACTATTATAAAATAGACATTTAAGGGAGATAGAAAGGAACATTTGGAAATTTTACTACAGAAATTTTGTAAGTCCGTCTTTAGCCTATAGCTGATTGGATTATTTAAAAGGGGTACTAGAATGTGCCCAGGGAAATAGACTTCTTGTTAAGAATTTGTGGAGTATGGGGCCTTAAGGTGGAATCATGAGCCCCACCCGAACTTTCTGAGGTGGGTCATACCCACTTGAAAGGACATGAAGGTCAACCTGGAATGGCTAGAGGAACAGAAGACAGAAGATAAGTTTTGAAAGAAAGACCCAAAGGAAAAATAAATAAATAAATAAGCAGGCTCTTTCAAAATCAAGAAAGCTGTTTGCCTTGGAGCCATCAAGGCAAGAAAAATCAGCTCAACAGTGTAAACACCCTTCTAAGACTGAAACTCAAAGGGAACTCACGAACAGTCTTGTATGCTCATTGGTGACCACCCTGGTCTGCTTGTGAGTGGAAGTAGGGGAGATGCAGCAATGAAGACATGAACTGTTTGTTCATGTCCCATAAACATCTGTTGACCTTGATATGAAAAAGAGAAGAGGAAAAGTCTGACTGGTTTGAAGTTCAGGGAGATGTGTGAACTTCCAAGCCAATGGACACTGACACTGCGAGCTAGAGTTGAGAGTAAGTGGCCAGCTGGTCTAAAGGCTGGTGGGGGAAAGTGGGTGAGAACTCCAAAATTTACAGGTAATACTTATATGACCTTGCTTGGATAGCTTACTGACCAGAACTGGACCAGATAAAGTAAGTTTGATATTGAGAGGAAGTGTAAATTGCTACAATTTGATGAACTGGACCTTTGCTTAAGGATGTAGTTCCTCAAATTCCAATTGACAGGAAAGGATTCCTCATATCAAGGACCAAGCTTGTCTCCTCAGTATACTTGATTGATAGGAATGGGTAACTTAGACATTGGCTATCAAAAATGGGGGCTCTAAAGGCATGAAGTGGGTAACTTACAAGCTTTCATGAGTGTGCTTAGTATCAGAATGAAGAGGGTAAGGTAGCATCCTTACTGGATTGTTTTCCTCTTGTCCAGATGGGTGTGGTGTAAGGGAATTATGAAGGGTGGGGATAGACATTTTATGATTCAGTGTTAGCAGGACTAGTGGCAGAGGTGATGGCCTAGAGATAGAGCAGCTGAGCACTCTAGGCCCATGGCATGAGAAATGCTGTGTGGTGATGGCAGGAGACTAGTTTTCAAAATGTGTCCTTTAGACATTTAAACATGAATATATATTTTATGTGTGGTATGTGGACATTAAAAACAAAGAAAAGAAATAAAGATAAATAATTTTTACTGATTGGTACATGGAGGGGATTGTAATCATTGCAATGAAACAAAATATGACTTGTTGAATGTAAAATTGATGAACTTCCCTGTAAACTTTCATTTAATTCACAATAAAAAAATTTTAAAAATGGTATTGACGTAGAAACTCATTCAGTGACTGCATGGAGTTAACAAACACATAGCATAAATATAATAAAGACTCTTTATTCAACATATCCATTCTTTCCTCCTCAAAGTGTTAAATTGAACAAACCACTCTTTCTTTTTCCTTTTACCTCAGATTTAATTCTAAAAACTCCCTTTACAATAAAGAATTCAGTCCTTCCTATGTTGGAATTGACTCAGTGGAAATGGGTTTGGGTTTTATTGATTTTTGTACATCACTTAAGGGAACAAAAGTCCTGAGATTAGCTAAGACTCTACTCCCTTGACATGCAGTTTGTGGACAAACTATTGCTACTTAAGAGTGCTCCACCTCTCTTACATCAACCTTCAGAGTGACTTATCCAAGAGTTCATCCCAAAATTTCACATAAACATTCCATTTATACAATATTCAGTCTTCACCAAATCTCTGCCATTTAATTTCAGCTAAATCCAAGTTAATGTTGTTATTAAATGCCATCGAGTCAGTTCCGACTTTTAGCGACCCTGTATAGGCCAAGCAGCAGCTGGTGGGTTTGAACTACCTGCTTTGCTGTTAGCATTCTAAGTTTATCCTGCAATGCCACAGCAGGACTCCAAATTGTACATATGCTGTTGTTGTTGATAAGTGCCGTGGAGTCGGTTCCAACTCATAGTGACCTTATACAGGGTTTCCGAAGCTGTAAATCTTTACAGGAGCAGAAAGCCTCATCTTTCTCCCGAGGAACAGCTGGTAGTTTTGAACTGCTGACCTTGCAGTTCGCAGCTCAGTTCGTAACCATTACTCTACCAGAGCTCCTTAAATCATACATATATTGAATCCAAATTATATAAATCCAAGTTGTACATGTACTGAAATCTGAAGCAAAAGGAACTATTTAATCAAGATGAAGCAGCAGAACACTAGGGACAAAAAAAAATCAGCGAACTGGAAAATTAAAATGGAGATTAATTTCCACAAACAACCTGGTGTATATGTGCCTGTGTGTGTGTGTGCCTGTGTGTGTGTATGTGTGTGTGAAAGAGAGCTACAGGGACAGTAAGAGACTTAATTTAAATGCTGAAAAAGCCTATTGTCCTTGTACTAGTTGCTGAAGTAATTTACCTGGATTTTTTTTTTTTTTCTTACTCTGCTATATTAGTAAATGGCTGACTTTGAATTGCATTTAGAATCTAAAATTAAACACCAAATAGAGATAATACCTACTGCCATCACGTGGATTTGAGACTATAAATCTTCACGTAAGTAAACAGCTTCATCTTTTTTTTTTCTACAGGAGTGACTGGTGGGTTTGAACTTCTGATCTTGAGGTTAGTAGCCCAACGCTTAATCCAAGGGTCAACAGTGTTCCTTAGAATGACAGTAGATGTATTATATCTATCTCCTCTGGTAGCATAGTGGTTACCAATTGGGCTGCTAACCTTAAGGTTGGCAGTTCGAAACTATCAGCTGTTCTGTAGGAGAAAGATGAGGCTTTCTGCTCCCACAATGATTTGCAGCCTCAGAAACCCTGCGCAGGGTCACTGTGAGTCAGAACCAACTCCACAGTACTTAACAACAACAACTGATCAGTAGGAACCAACTTGACAACAAAAACAAATATAGAAATATTAAAATAACCAAAAAAAAATAAAGAAATATTAAAAATTAAAAGGTGTGTCCTAAAACCTCTCTGTCATTTAAATAAGAACGGTAACTGGAGTTTAGAGTAATTCTGTGGGGTAGAATTACATTTGGTGGAGAGGCTAGATCACTGGACTTGGAGAGTCAAGAAATTTGGTGTAACATGAATTATTGCATTGACTGATTGTGAAAGCTTGGCCTGTTCTTGTCTCTAATTTCTCTGCAAATTTAAAAAAAAGTTGAATTAAGATAAGGATTAGCCCTATCCTGTCTATGGACACCCTGAGTTTGTAGAGTGTAGTCATGGCCAAAATTCCCATTAGTTTTATACAAATACATAATCACAGTGTTTGAGATGCTCCGATTTAGGAACCGTTTAGCAACAAGCTATGGTAACTCATTTCTCTGTTGTTGTTGCTGTTACTATTGCTGCTATCATTCTGGGAAAGCAAATATTCTTAGCTGATCATCACTGTTCTGAGGTGTGTGCATCAAATAATAGGCAGTTTTCAAGTGTCTTTGACAGGTGCAATTACATGCACCCAGACACCTACACAAATAATCCTGCTGAAGTCAGACATCTGTTTTCTTACACAGGCTGCTCTCAGCCCACAAGTTTCTCATGATATTCTTTTCTCTAGTGGATAGTGAACAACAGTGAGCTCTCAGAAACTGGAACACCTGCATTCATTTTCAAGCAGAACAACCTATTATCATGGCATGGGCAGTTCTAGAGACACAGGATGACCAGTGGAGACCAGAGAAGAAAGTGCCAGGTCATTGGGGTATTTGGTAAGATGGGCTAGGTTTTAGGCCCAGGATTTAGCCCTAACATGTGTACCACCTGTCTGTATACCCCAAAATGTCCTTCTATCGAGTACAGGAAGGCTTAACACTTTAAGTAAGGATAAAGCCTTTGAGTTCCTGGACGGTGTAAATGGTTAACATATTTGGCTATTAACTAAAAGGTTGGACGTTCTAGGTGAACTAGAACTTGGGGGCTCCAAGGATCAGAGAATCCTTGGAAGAAAGGCTTGCTTGTCTACTTCTGAAAAATAAGTCATTGATAGCCCTAAGGACAGAGCACTAGTCTACTGTGACACACATGGGGTCCCATGAATCAGTCAACACAATGACAACTGGGAGAATTGCAACTCAGTTGTAGTCTTTGCCCAGGTCACACCATCCTCTAGGAAAATACAGGGAGTGTAGAAGGAAGTCTGAAGGACTTTGTTGTTGCACATTCTGAAGAAATGAAGATCCCAGGAGGACTGTTAACAAAGTTTTGGTTACACTTCTACTAGAGGTCAATTTCAGCCATTTCCGAATCACTTCCACTGTTTTGAACTGAACTGAATGCAGATACTTCTTTTTCCTTCTACCTGATTTATACAGTGTTAGTATATGTCTAAAGGAGCTCTGGTAACACAGTGGTTACGAATCCGGCTGCGAGCTGCAAGGTCAGCAGTTCAAAACTACCAGCTGTTCCACGGGAGAAAGATGAGGCTGTCTGCTCCCGTAAAGATTTACAGCCTCGGAAACCCTGTACAGGGTCGCTATGGGTCGGAACCAACTCCATGGCACATAACAACAACGGTATATGTCTATCAATGAATTATAAACAATCATGTCCCTTCCTCAAATGTCTAATACATTTATTCCTTTGATGAGTTTCACTTTTTAAATTCAAATTCCCAAAATAGAAATTATACTTCTTTTCTTCTCTTTCTTTCTCATGATAAAAAAATAATAGCTGTAACAATATTTACTATCAACAAGAAATTTGTGATGCTGAATGATAGTGTGCTGTACTGAAATGTCAGTTTGAGTTACAAATTGTGGCTCCTTGGAAACCCTATATAGGGTTGCTATGAGTAAAACCAATTCAAAGGCACTTAACAACAACAACACATACTATATGTAGTACTGCTGTGATGCTGTAGGATAATCACTGGACCAAAAGGTCAGTTTGAACTGCACGGTCAGCAGTTCAAACTCACCAGCCGTGCCTCGGAAACCATATAGAAGGTCGCTATGAGTAGGAAATGACTAGATTACACTTAACAGCATACTCTAACATCATTTAACAGTTAAAGACTGCATAGAAAATAATTCTATAGAAATGGAAATTTACACGAGGTTTTAATACGTCCCCAAAAGAACTTGTTTGCTACACTTAGTCACTCATTAGGTCTGAGAATGAAATGACGCCAGTGGCTCAATTTTCAATCAAACAATAAACTGGTTTGTAAGAGGAACACTAATACCACTTAGGTACTACAGCTTAGAATCATCGGTCATTTGAAATAAAAAAGGCAACATTTATCCAAGGACAAAGTTCAGAAGGGTGAGGAAAGAAGGAGGAATGAAGACAGGAAAGACGGAGGAAGTAGGATGGTACACTGTGGGAATTGCAACCAATGAGATCCATCAAAATGTACATGCAATGCTGAATATAAAACTACTCTGACCTATTCAATCTATCCAATTCACATTGAAAATATTTTTCAAAAAGAGAGTATAGAAAAATCTGAAGAGATTCAAATGTTATAAAACTAAAGTAAAGCATGACTCTACTGGTCAAGTAACCAATTTATCTTAGAAGGAATTCACTAGTCATAAGTTACAGATTGAATTGTGACCCATTTAAAATATGTTCAAGTATTAACTGCCAGTACCTATTAGTGTTAGAGGAGCTCTGTTAGCGCAGTGGTTACGAATCAGACTGCGAACCGCAAGATCAGCAGTTCGAAACTACCAGCTGTTCCGCAGGAGAAAGATGAGGCTTTTTGCTCCCGTAAAGATTTACAGCCTCAGAAACCCTGTACAGAGTCACTATGAGTCAGATCCAACTCCATGGCACATAACAACAACAACAACATTAATATGGTACTGGCAATATGGCCTTGTTTGGATATAGGTCTTTGAAGATGTTATCTGTTAAATTAACATAAGGTCATACTACAGTAGAGTGGGTCCTATTCTAATCTGAGTGGTGTCCTTACAAAAGAGGGAAGACGGTCATCTGATGGTAGAGTTGTAATTCAGCTCTATGTCAAGGAATATCTGTGGCCACCAGAAGTTGGAAAAGACAAGAAAGAATCTTCTCCTAGGATTCAGAGAACATTATCCTGCCAATGCTAAATTTAGACTACTAGGCTCTTTAACTGTGAGGCAATCCATTTTTGTTCTTCGGAGTCTCCTAATTTTTGGTATTTTGTTAGAGTATCCCTAAGAACCCAACACAGTAAGGCCCTCCGTTTTTAAATCTAGTGGTATGTAAGTATTCATAAGTGTTCATGTTATGTATGTATAAAAGTATCATGCTTTTATACATATATGTTAGGTTTGTTTTTAAAATAAATTAAAATATTTGGGTTGAAAAAAAAAGAATGTCTTCTGCATCCTTGTTGTTGTTCTGTTGTTAAGTCAGTCCTGACTTCTAGCAACCCTGTATAGGGTTAATTTCTCAGTCTGTAAATTTTTAGTTGATTCAAAAAAGCCTGATCTTTATCCCCTGGAGTGGCTGGTGAATTCAAATTGCCGGCCTTGTGGTTAGGAGTCCAGTGTTTATCCCATGGAGTAAAAGTGCTCCCTTGATTCCTGCTAGAATTTGATTTTAATACACTCATTTATTCAATGAGTTTATACCTTGTGTCAGGTACTATAGACAGTATTAGGAAGGCAGTACTGAATAAAGTCGAAATATTCTTGCATCATGATATGTATTGAACATTCCTATGAATGTTCATTATACAAATCAAAAAACAAACAAATAAATATATAAGCTCAGTTTTGGTTATGAGTACACCTGTCATACAATAGTCAAAATTCATGAACGTGTATTGAATACCATCTAGATATCAGACACAGAAAAGAGAGTTTAAAACTCAGACCAGCATTCAAGTCTTAAAATCCAATTATGGACATCAAAATAAATATTTACATTATTTAAAGTAAAGAAGAATTAAACAGAGAAGAACATTTTAAGAGAATGCCTAAATATATGGGTTTTCAGAAGGCTGGATATCTTAAAGTTTCTCTAGAGAAACTGGGTCAGGAATATACTTAACATCATTACCCTATCCACTTGATTGTTTAAATCCTCTGCCGAGGTTACCTTTGGTGAGCATTTACATATGACACAAATATTTTCACTGTTTTGCCTCATTCTAAGAAATCTATCCACATACTTTTACCCCACACCTCCTTGTCACCAGTTTTCCATTCATGTTCCTTCTAAGTCCCTGACCATTCAACCAAACTATTGGCCACAGCCCATGAATCAGTTTACAGTTGCATATTTGACCACTTCCCATTCCAAGCAAAATGATCAACCAGGTATACTGCCTGACGATCTCAACATTGAGAGGATTTCCCTTCAACAACTGTTCTTCAGGGACATCCTAGAAAGGGGCTGTCACATTACTGTTATTCACTGTTTCAAGTGGTGCTTGCATATCATGCAGAACCATCTGTAAACCAAGCATGAGTTTTCCCTTCTTCAGTCAACTTATAAATAAACACTCCTGAGGCCATAGGTGTAGACTGGAAGAGGGAAGGTAATGTGACAGCAGTGAAAACCATGGGCATTTGGGATACTTCCACATGCAATTTAATATGCCTTCAGGTTCTGCTCAATCCTGTTCTAGTATTTATCACTTCTATTTAATGATGAAATGCTGTTGTGTACGTCCAACTTTATGACTCTGTGGTTCACACAGCATCCAGTTGATAATGAGTAGGTTACATGGTGACTTGGTGATTCATGATTAAGCGTTCAGTCTCTACTAAGGCTGAGTTAAAAGCCAAATATTGTTTTTCAAAAGGAGAATAGTTATCTGCAGAGGATGACAAGTCTTTGTTCCAAAAATCCTAAAGTTCACCAATAAGAGTGGATCATGAGAAGCTATGGACAACATTGCAAAATATGAGTATTCCGGAACACTTAATTGTGCTCATGAGGAATCTGTACCAGGATCAAGAAGCAGTTGTTCAAACAGAACATAGGAACACTGAATGGTTTAAAATTAAGAAAGGTGTGCAACAAAGTTTTATTCTTTCACTATACTTATTCAACCAGCATGCTAAGCAAATAATCTGAGAAGCTGGGTTATATGAAGAAAAACATGGCATCAGGATTGTAGGAAGATGCATTAATAACCTGTGATATGCAGATGAAACAACCTTGCTTGCTGAAAGTGAAGAGGACTTAAAACATTTACTGATGAAGATCAAAGAGCACAGCCTTCGGTATGGATTACATCTCAAAGTCAAGAAAACAAAAATCCCCACCACTGGACAAATAAACATTCTTATCAACAGAGAAAAGATTGAAGTTGTCAAGGACTTCATTCTTCTTGGATCAACTATCAACATTCACGGAAGGAGCACTCAAGAGATCAGACGATGTATTGCATTGGGCAAATCTGCTGCACAGGAACTTTTTAAAGTGTTGAAGAGCAGAGATGTCAGCTTGAGGACTAAGGTGTGCCTGACCCAAGCCATGTTTTTTTCAATAACCTCATATGCATGAAAAAGCTGCACAGTGAATAAGGAAGACCAAAGAAGAATTGATGCTTTTGAGTTATGATGTTGGAGGAGAATATTGAAAGTGCCATGGGCTGCCAAAAGAACCAATAGATCCGTTTTGGAAGAAGTGCAGCCAGAGTTCTCCTTGGAGTCCAGGATGACCAAATTTCATTTCTCATACTTCGGACATATTGTCACTGGAGAAGGATATCATGTTTAGTAAGGTGGATGGTCAGAGAAAAAGAGGAAGACCCCCAACAAGATAGATTGGCCAAGTGGCAGCATCGATGGTGTCAAGTGTGACAGCGGTAGTGAGGTTGGCCCAGGATGGGGCAGTGTTTCTTTCTTCTGTGCATAGGGTTGCTATGAGTTGGTACTGACTCGATGGCACCTAACAACAACAAAGACTCCAAACTCCATCTCTATCTGCCACTAACACTTTGAATATCATTAGACCAGCTGGATAATATGGTCCAAACAGCAGAGCAGCTTGCACAGCAACCTGAACCTTTGCAGTCTTTTCTTTTTCTGGGCCCCACTCAAAAGTAGCAGCTTTTTGAGTCACTTGACAAATAGATTGGTAAAGCACACCCAAATGAGTTATAATTTGCCTCCAAAACCCAAAGAGGACTGCAGGTGTCCTATTTTTTGGGTGTGGGAGGGACAAGATATAATAACTTATCCTTACTTTAGTGGGAATATCTTGATTTGCCCCACACCACTGAATTCCTAAAAGTTTCACTGAGGTGGAAGATGCCTGAATTTTTGTCTGGTTAATTTCCCACCCTTTAGCATGTAGATATTTTACCAGTAGGTCTAGAGTCATTGACACTTCTTCCTTACTAGGTCAAATCACCATAATATCATCACTGTAATGGATCAATGTGGTATCTTGTAGCAGGAAAGGCAATCAAGGTCCCTTCAGATTAAATTATGACATAATGCTCGAGAGTTGATGTACCACTGAGATAGGATAGTGCAGGTATATTGTTGGCCTTTCTGAAGCTGAAGACAAACTGCTTCTGGCAATCATTAGAAACTGTAATTAAGAAAAGGCCCTTGACCAGATCAATAATTAGTTTGCTCAATTAATGAAACAGCATCTAGAACAGCAGCTGTGATTGTAGTCACCTCTAGTTAAGTTTATGATAGTCAACTGTCATTTACAGCAGCAGAACATTCAACAACCATCCAGATGGTGCAGGACCAGGCAGTGTTTCATTCTGTTGTGCACAGAACAAAATGAATTGGAGCGAACTTAATGACACCTAACAACAACTGTCATTCTCCAAGATCCATTTCTGGCACAGGACAGATAGGCAAGTTAATTGGGAATGTGGTGGGAATCAACAACTTGCATCCTTCAAGTCCTTAACTGTGTCACTGACCTCTGCTTTATCTTCAAGAATATGGTATTGCTTTTGATTTACTGTTTTTTCTAGGTAGAAACAATTTTCATGGTTTCCACTTGACTTTTCCTACCATCATCTTTCAGAATCCAATGTGGGGATTCTGCCACTTGCTGAGCATGTCTATTCCAGTTGTGCATTCTGGACCGTTAAAAAAGGATGAGTTTGAGGACCTATGGGAACCACTGTGAGATGGACCTTAGCTAAGACTCCATTAATAATTTGAGCTCCATACAACCCACCTCTTATTGGTAGTACTTAAATATCACAATTACCAAATTGCATACTATCTTATTTCCCAGAATATATCATGGATGTTAAATAATACTGAACTATATACATAATGTATGTATATGTGTATATATATATGCTGGAAATTCCTGCAGGCTTGCATTCCAAAATTGTAGGTCAGGTGATGAGAAGAGTAAGAGTGTTCTGGGAAAACGTCTATTTATATAGTAAGCCAAAACATCTAGAAAACTCCCTTGTTGCTTTTAATGTCTTCAACCAATCAATTGAGGCTTCTCAACATTATGGAATGTGGTCTGTTTTAGTAGCGGCTAAATGATTTAACCCCATGTAGGACTCCTGATGTGACACTGTAGGATAAGCACTGGACTTCTTATGGCAAATTTAGTGTTTCAAACCCAACAGCAGATCTTCAAAAATCCTCTGCAGGATAACTATGAATCAGAACCAACATAATGGCATTTAATAACAACAAACGCAACTACTTTATGTCAAAATCTGGTCAATATGCTGTTGTTGTTATGTGCCTTTGAGTCAGATCTGACTCATAGTGACCCTATGCACAAGAGAACTAAGCATTGCCCTGCAATATGCCATCTTCACAGTCTTTGTCATGTTTGTGTCATTGTTGCTTCTACTGTGTCCATCTATCTCATTGGAGACCTTTCTCTTTTTCATTGATCCTCTACTCTTCCAAACATGATGTCCTTTTCCAGGGACTGATCCCTCCTTATATAACATGTCCTCAATATGTTAGATGAAGTCTTGCCAAGCTTGCTTCCAAGGAGCATTCTGGTTTTACTTCTTCCAACAGATTTGTTTGTTCTTTTGGCAGTCCATGGTACTTTCAATATTCTCTGTTAACAAAATAATCCAAATGCATTGATTCTTCTACAGTCCTCCTTATTCATTGTCTATCTTTCACATGCGTATCAGGTTATTGAAAATATCATGAGTTGGGGCAGACACAATCTAGTCTTCAGAATGACATCTTTACTCTTTAACACTTTAAAGAGGTCTGTTGCAGTAATTTGTCTAATGCAATACATCATTTAACTTCTTGACTGCTGCTTCAAGAATGTTGATTGTGGATTGAAACACACTGAAATCTTTGACAACTTCAGGCTTGTCTCCCTTTTTCATGAGCTTATTTATTGTTCTAGTTATGAGGATTTTCATTTTCTTTACACTGAGGTGCAATCCATGCTGAATGCTTTATTCTTTTATCTTTGTTAGAAAGTGCTTCAAATTACTTTTTTGCTTATTGTAAGTAAGTTTGTGCCATCTGCATATCTCAGGTTATTGATGAGTCTTCATCTAATCCAGATGCCACATTCTGTAGTATAACTAAATGGATAAATAACCTTCACAGTAGGCTATTACTATATCTTCTTTCTATTTTATCATATATTCCACAATTACCATAATCCATATTTCTCATTTGGAGCATAAGAACTAATAAATAATCTGAGCATGCTGTGCCTGATAAAAGATGAAGATAATAAATAATGTGTGGGTTAATGCACTGGACTGCAAGGTTGGTTTGAGCCTCAAGGTTGACAGCTCAAGCTCACCAGAAGCTCCTCAGAAGCCCTACACAGGGTTGCTATGAGTCGGAACCAACTCGACAGCACTTAACAATAATAATCAGTTAAGAAGACAGTCAAAAGTTAGAGTGTAATTTAATGCAGCGATGTTACAAGTTGGCAAAGTGATACACAAGTTGGTCAAAGGGAAGTTGACATAGCTTGAAATAATAGTGAAGTCAGTAAAACAAAGATGAAGAAGCCATATTCCAAATATGGGAGTTGGTATGTGAAAAGGACCAGAGACTAAAGTTGTTGTTGTTGTTGTTGTTGTTGTTGTTAGGTGCCCTGGAGCTGGTTCCTACTCATAGTGACCCTATGCAAAACAGCATGAAACATGGCCAGATCATGCACCATCTTCATGATTGTTACATTTGAGTCCATTGCTGCTGTCACTGGATCAATCAATCTCCTTGGGAGTCTTCCTGCTTTGCATTGACCATCCACTTTACCATGCGTGATGTCCTTCTCCAGGTCCCTCCTGTTAACATGTCCAAAGTATGAGAGAAGAAGTCTCCTCATTATTGTTTCTTAGGCACATTCTGGCTGTATTTTCGCCAACATAGATGTGTTTGTTTTTTGGCAGTCTATGGTACTTTTAGAAATTCCTGGTGTGGTACTGTGGAATACTTGACATCAAGGTTAGCTTGAACAACAAGGTTGGTGGTTCAAACTCATGAGCTGCTCCTTGGAAACCCTGTACAGGGTTGCTATGAGTTGGAATAGACTCAACAGTACTTAACAACAACAATAGTCCTTTTAAAATTCTTCTCCAACATCATAACCTGATTTATTGTCCAACTTTCACATGAATATAAGTCAACTGAAAATACCACGGCTTAAGTCAAGTGCACCTTAGTCCTCAAAATTATATCTTTGCTCTTGAACATTTTAAAGAGGTCTTTTGCAGCAGATTTTCCTACATCATTTGATTTCTTGGCTGTTGCTTTCATGAGTATTGATTGTGGATCTAAGCAAAATTAAGTCTTTGAAAGCTTCAATCTTTTCTTCATTTCTCATGATGTTATTTATTGGTCCAATTGTGAGACTTTTTGGTTGTTGTTTTGTTTTGTTTACATTGATGTGCAATCTATACTGAATTGTAGTCTTTAAGCTTCATCAGTATTTTAAGTCCTCTCCACTTCCAGCAAGCAAGATTGAATCAACTTTATATCACAGGTTGCTAATGATATTTTTAATAACAGGACCAAAATGCCTCAAATAAGATCTTAAAATATATATAAAGTAAAAAACATGACTGTGGAAAGTTAGGCTTGGGCTAGTCTGTGGGGGTCCCCTCAAAAATTATGATATTCTAAACAGTGGTGAAACATTTAGGATTTCAGAAATTTATTTGAATTTATTTTCATTTAGTTAATTCTAGAGATAAAGGGGGAAAATTATTAGAGGTAGGGGGTGAGCAGGATTTAATTTCCCACCAGTGGATACTTTGTTGTTGTTGTTAAGTCCTGTCGAGTTGGTTCCAACTCATAGCGACCCTCTAGCAGGTTTCCAAGGAGGGACTGGTGAGCTTGAACCACCAACCTTGCAGTTCAAACCAACTGTGCAGTCTAGCGCATTAATCTGCAGCACCACACCAAGACTACCTGGATACTATAAGACACTTGAATTGCTCTGACTTAATGTCAAATAAAGGAGTAGTGCCACAATTGAAAAGGAGGAAATACATGTAAAAATTCCAATACATAAATATGCTGGCAGTGTGAGATGAAGAAGTCAAAGATGATTCCAATATATTAAGCCTGTGTGTCAGGTAGAGCAGATTGTTGTGGAGAGAAAAGAGAAGTTCAAGGGATTACTGTTGGTCTTAGTTGTCAATGAGTTGGCTCTGAAACAATGTGATTTTGTGTATATTGTTGTTGTTAACTGTCCTTGAATTGGTTCTGACTCATAGTACACTGCCCTGTATGGGGCTGCTGAGGAGTAGCTGGTGGGTTTGCAGCATGGTCATTGAGGTTAGTAGTATTTCAGTGCTAACTGTTCTGTGTCACACCAGGACCCCAGCTTTATGTACAACAGAGTGAAATGTAGCCTGGTCTTATGCAATCCTCAGAATTGTCAGTAAGCTTGAGCCAGTTATTCAGCCATTGTGTCAATCCACCTCATGGAGGGTTTTCCTCATTTTCTCTGACCTTCTACTGAAGGCTGTGCTCTTTGATCTTCACCAGTAAATGTTTTAAGTCCTCTTCACTTTCAGCAAGCAAGGTTGTATCATCTGCATATTGCAGGTTGTTAATGAGTCTTCCTCCAATCCTGATGCTACGTTTTTCTTCATAGAACCCAGATTCTCGTATTATTTGCTCAGCATACAGGTTGAATAAGTATGGTGAAAAAATACAACCTTGTCACACACCTTTCTTAATTTTAAAGCATTCAGCGTTCCCATGTTCTGTTCGAATAACTGCTTTTTGGTCCAGGTACCGATTCCTCATGAGCACAATTAAGTGTTCTAGAATACTCATATTTTGCAATGTTGTCCATAGCATGTCATGATCCACATAATAGAAAGCTTTTGCGTAGTCAATAAAGCACAGGTAAACATCTTTCTGATATTCTCTGCTTTTTGCAAGATCCATCAGACACCAGCAATAATATCCACAGCCTCGTCTGAATCCAGCTTGAATCTCTGGAAGTTCTCTGTCAATGTATGCTTGCAGCCATTTCTGTATTACCTTAGCACAACTTTACTCACTTGAGATATCAAAGAGATTGTCCAATGATTTCTGCATTCTGTTGGGTCACCTCTCCTTGGAATAGGCACAAATATGATGTCTTTTTTCTAATGATTTGTCTTTCCTGATGGCTTGTTCAAAATAAGCAAGACATCCTCCTTTTCAAGAACTCTCACTGTATTGTTATAAATAAGGTTTTCACTAGTTAATTTTGGAAATGGATTGCCAGGTCGTTCTTCCTAGTTTGTGTTTATCTGAAAGTTCTGCTGACACCTGTCTACCTTGGGTAACCTTCTTGCTATTTGAAATAGCAGTGGCATATATTTCAGCATCACAGCAATTCACAAGTCACTATATTACGGCAAGCTGACAGATTAGACAAATTTAAAGAAATAGGATGAGACTCCTTTAAAATATGCTTTGAGCATGAGGTTGAGCAGAGATAACCAGAGATGCAGGACCTTGGTATTCAGATAAGAAGTGAGAGTAATGTATTTCAATTTGAAAAATATAAACAGGTACATGGTAATTTGATAATGAAGCTCCTCTTTGCATCCTAATTCTTTGCATTCTATTGCTATTATCATATTATTCTGTACCTTTCCTAGCTCACGTTAGAAATGTAATAAATGATTGTCCATCTGGGGAAAAGAATAGATTCCTGAAATTTCTAAGGGAGAGGAGGGGCACATAGGTTCAGATGAGCTTAAAAGTGAAAATTGATTTCTGTTGGAACTATATATTTGAGGGATAGTAAGTTGTACAGAAGCCTCAAAGAAGTACATCAAAAGGTGGAAGGAACACAAAGAGAGTGTAGTTCTAAGGAAACTAAGAAAGTAGAAAATTCTAAGATAGAAAGAATGTAAAATAAAGGAGAACTCTGCAGATATCAAAGGCAAAGGGACTACAATATAGATTATAGCCCCTGGTCTAAAGGGACGTTTTGTGGCCCTGTGAAAGTCAATGATTTTAATGGAAAAGAGTAGAAGCTAGAATGCAAAGGAGTTCAAGAATGAGAGAACTCTTAGACTGTGGAAACAGCAGGTACCCAGGGATGAAAGCAGAATGAAATAGCGATGGCAATATGGGAATACAGGGAAAATATTTATGAAATTAGAGGAGCTTTCAGTACGACAACAGAAAGAAAGAGGAATAGCTCTTTTTCATGCATCTTTTCATTCTTGACTTAACTTAAAATTCGTTTTTCTGTCTTTCTATGTTACACATTCCATTACGGAGTTCTGGTGTGGCACTGTAGGATAAGCACTGGACAGCAAGATCGATTTGAACTGCAAGGTCCGAAGTTCAAACTCACCAGCCGCTTCTCAGAAAATTGTATACATGGTCTCTATGAGTCAGAAACTATTGAAAAGCACTTAACAACAACAAATGTTCCATGACACTTTCAGCATTATTTATTAAAGAAAACAGTTTTAAATGCGTATCAGCATATGCTTTCTTTATGCTAGTGCTTATGTTGACTCTGTAATCTTGAAGTATCAAACATACTTTCTCTAATTCCATAGTATGGACTATACTAAAATTAAAGAAAATTATTTGTTAACGAAAGAGATATACCAGGGAAAAACATTTAAAAGCATTATTAAAAATAACAACATTTGGATGATTATCACTGATGCTCATTATTTCTTCAGATTTTGAAGTCCTGGTTAAAATTTTTCATGGGATGAGTGCAATCCATAAGTGGTATTTAAGCTTTGGCGTCCTGATGTGGCACCGTGGGATAAAACACTGGACTGCAAGGTTGGTTTGAGCCATATGATTGGCGATTCAAATTCACCAGCTGCTCCTTGAAAACCCTATATAGGGTTGCTATGAGTCAGAGCCAATTGGACAACACTTATCAAATAAAGCAACATTTAAACTTTTGCCTAATTTGTTGCGGACCATGTAAGACTAGTCAGAGGATCGAGGCCCTGTAGGGCCGAGTGTAACAAATAAGGCCACTGGCAGTTAATAGCAAATTGTCTTTCATCTTAATATTCAGTTATATGTATTAATTTAATACATGGAGCCTTTGATAATCCACAGATAAATGTGATATTTTCCTAAAGCCGAGACTAAAGGTTGCAAGGTTAAGCCTTTCTCCAAAGGATTAACTAAAAAATATCTTAGCTACTTCTCAGTTCTTTGTTCTATAGACAAAGAACCCATCCTCCCTAATCCTTTTCCAGGTGCAGCCCATTCACCTGGGCATCTCCAGACTTGACTCAGGAATCCAAAACAGCAGGACTCCGCCCAAGCTTTTGTCCTTATCTCTCACCTTCCCCCACCTAAGCTCAGGGGCTATAGATATGTTAATTGGGCCTGAGAATCCAAGTTGCTGGCCTGGGATTCAAACTAGTGAAGTACGATGTAGTTACCTGAATGTCTGGAAAAAGTACTGATGTTAGCTATACCTTGCCTAAGTCCCTCCCAGCTTGTTGTGAAGCTCCTCCCCTAAATAAAACAGAGGCCCGGGCCTCCCCAGGAGTGCATTACAGGCTGGAAGGCATGCAGTAAAGATTACAGTGCATTACGGGCTGGAGGGCATGCGGTAAAGATTGCAGGGCAGGGAGTTGCTGCCTGCAGAGGCCACGATGCCTGTAGTCCCAAGCCTGCCCACCAGTGATGTATCCACCCTGGCTTTGGTGTGCCTCATTGTCTCTCTCTTTGTCTCTTTCTGTGTATTCTTGAAATATTGCAATCGCCGTCAGGTATCTCCTCCTCGTGAACCAAACCTCTATGTCAAGGCCTGTCCCCGACATAATTTGCTGTGATTTAGGAAATAAAATGTATAAGGGAGTGTTTTTGGTGGCAAAGTAATCACCTATAAACAGTCCCAATCAGGATGACAAACCCTACTGACAAATGTGTTCATGGAAAAGACACATTCAGACACTGTTTCTTTAGCCCTCTACATCTGTGACTACATGGATGGAGCAGCTATTAGTGTAACTATCAGTACCAAGATTTACAGCCTCAGAAACCCTGTGCATGGTGGCTATTAGTCAGAACCAATTCCATGGCATATAACCACCACCACTGTCAATGTCATGGTTACTATTTACAGAAAAAAAAGATAATATAGGGGGTGTGTGTGAGTGTGTGTGTGTGTGTGTGTGTGTGTGTGTGTGTGTGTGAATATTTTAACTGGATCCCTAACAAAGAAAACACTCAATAAATGGGATTATTATAACTGCTATTGTATTTTATGTTGTTCTATTAAAAGAGCTCAGTTTTATTCTATTTTGTTTTTTAGACATATCATAGTTTATTTAACAATTCTCCTATTTTTATTTAACTTAATTGTTTTAAATAAGCAATTCAATCATACAGTTCAACAGTCAAAACAATCTTATGCCAAGGTAAACCCTGAGAAGTAAAACTTCCATCCCACCCCTGTCCTTCATCAGTAAGCCCTTCTGTTCATTTCTTATATCTTCTCCAAGTGTTTTCTTTTTAAAATATATTGTATTTTTTTTTCATTGTTGTTGAGAATATACACAATAGAATATACATTAATTTAACAGTTTCTACATGTACAATTCAGTGACAAAGATTGCATTCTCCTTTTCTGAGTTGTTCCTTCCGCATTAACATAAATGCACTGCTCCCCAAGGTTTCAATCTCATCTTTTGGATTGCTGTTTTACTAGTTAAACTAAACTACTGTTTGGTTTCCAAAAGACTTCAGGGGATGTTTTTGGTTCTAGGCTGTAAATAATTAGGAGGGTATATCACCACAGAACACATTACCAGGTTTTTTTTTCTGATATAGAGCTACCAAGTGAGCTTGTTCCTCTGGCTTTTCTGTTAGTAGATTAATCACTGCATCAGTAGGTCTTCTTAGCTCTAGTCTAAATATCTGTTAATTCTAGATTAGTGGAATCTGAACTAAATTTTACAACTGTAATTGTTCCTTTTCTTTTTCATTCTATTTTTATATAATTTTATTTTTTCAGTTGTTGTTGAAACTACGCATAGCCAGACATAAATTTAAGAGTTTCTATATAAAATATTTAGTTCCATTCTTCAAGTTATGTAACCACCCTCCTTTTCTGAACTGTTCCATAAATTCACTGTGTCCTAACATGCTTAGCTAATCTTCTGAGTTGCATTGTCACTTTGATCCAGATACACAGTTCTTGGCTGTATGGCCGCCATTTCTGTCTCTGTTTTGGGTAATATAAGGAGCAAAAGAGCCCGCCCAAGGTAAAGGGGAGACAAACAAAGCAAAACAAAACCAGGTCAGACACTAAAGTCTATAATCACCACAATAACAACAATAAAATAAAATAAAACCCCCCAAACCATAACAAAATAGTCCAGGTGTTTCTCCTAGTGGCCAGAGCTGTGTTAAGCTTTTCCTGTTGATTCCTCCCCATCCTTGGATTCTGGGCCTAGTGGTCTTTGCTGAGCAGATCTGTGCGTGGGCATGATAGAACCCTCTGGGGGTAAGGGTGGTGTCTATTCCCTCAGGCACTCCCTCGAGTCTCCAAAGTAGAGGTGCACAGAGTGAAATGATGGAAGAAAGACTGTTCACACCTTTATCTCTGATGATTGATCAGGTCTCTGTTATGGGATTTCTCTCCTGCTGCTCTATCTGCTGCATCTAGCTCAAGATAACTGCGCTGGGCATCCATCAGTAGCTTACACTCAGAAAATGCCACTTTGCTTGCTTCTGCTACAAATCCCACTTGCAGTAAGCCTTCAATACTTATAAATATTCCTTTATATGTAGTTCGGAGTCCCAGGACCATCCTCTGAAACTGCTTCATCCAGTATTTTGTGTTACTGCTCGTGGAGGTGCCTCTCCCTAATCTGCCATCAAGCCCATTTCTTCCTATAAATCTGATCCATACAGATAGTTATTAAAAGAACATAATACTCAAGACAGACAGCTTTCACTAGCTATGCTAAACTAGTGCTTGTTTTTAAAGAGAACTCGGGGGATATTTGGGAGGTAAGATTTAAACACTACCTCAGGGTAAAAGTTTTGGAGGTTCATCCCACGTCCATGGTTCCAGAAAGTCTGGAGTCCATAAGAACGTATCATTCCATTCTGCATTTTTTCTCTTTTGATCAGGATTCTTTTATGGGCTCTTTGATCAAAATGTTCAGAAATGGTAGCCAGCCACCATCCAGTTCTTCTGAATTGCGTAACAAAGGAGGCAACTAGCCACATATTCTCTGTCCTCCTTCTTTCTTCCTCTGTTGTTTAAGACAAATAGAGACCAGCTGTGCCTTGGGTGTCAGCTTGCAAATGTTAATGCCCTAGATCCTACATATCAATTTATGAGGAAGAAGAGAGATAGTATACATATTATTATTACAACTAACTGAAATGTCCTCTGAAACCATCACCCTAAGTTTCCAAACCAAGAAATCAAATTCCATGAGGTTTTTCATTGTGCATAAGCAGATACAGCAGATACTTTTTTTTTTTTTTCAAATGCCATTGTTGTAAATATATCTATCACACAAATTTTTTAATTAAACTTTTACAGATGTACAATTTATTGACAGCAATTACAATCATCAACTATGCAATCCTATCCTTAATCAATGCAAAATCTCTATAACCCTTAACCCCCTTTCTCCCTCCCTCTTACCTCTGTTGTTGTTAAAGGCTGGAGTCAGTTCTGACTCATAGCCACCCTGTATAGGGTTTCTTGAGCAGTTGGTGAGTTTGAACCAATGACCTTGTGGTTAGTAGTCCAGTGCTTGACCTACAGCACCACACCAGGACTCCACTACTCAGCTTGTTTCTCTGTAATTTGCATCTTCTCATCTTTTCATATAAGTCATGTAAAAACAGATTTGTCCTATTTTGATTTATATATATTCAGTCAGTATGTCTTCCAGCTCCATCTATATTGTATCAAGACTTCATTTACCCTATTGGCTGACTACTGTTCCACTGTATGTATGTACCATATTTTTAATCTGTTCACCTGTTGATGGGTAAGTAGGTTGTTTCTGCCTTTTGACTATTATGAGTAATGCTTCAATAAACACTGGTGTACAATTCTTTGAGTCTCTAAAACCTCAATTTTAGCATGTGTTATTCAAAGATAACCTCTATATCTGAGTAGATTAATTTGATTTAAGAAGACACTGTAGAAGAGTGGTCCTTGGGTTTGTCAATTAAAAGTGACATTAACTATGAGTGACATTATGAAGGGGTAACACTAATATTTTTAAGTGCTGAGTGAATTTTCAGATGCTGGGTCATTTCGTCGGCTGTGAGTTTTCAGAGTAGTGTAGTGGTTACAAATCGGGCTGCTAATCTCACTGTCAGCAGTCTGAAACTACCAGTGGTTCTGCAGGAGAAACACAAGGCTTTCTGCACCTGCTGCAAAGACTTTCAGTCTTGGATACCCTATTCAGGGCTGCTGAATTGGAACTGACTCCATGGCACATAACCACCACCACCACCAATAATTGTAATGGAGTACTGGTATGGCACTGTGGGTTAAAGCATTGGACTACAAAGTTAGTTGGAACCACAAGGTCAGAGGATCAAGCTCATCAGCATCTTCTAGGAAACCCTATACAAGATCATTATGAGTCAGAACTAATTTGATGACATTTAAGGACAACAACAATAATAGTAATAATATAAACTGAGCACTTACTAGGTAGCAGATATTTTAGCTGTTCTCTCTATATATTATCTCACTGGAATCTTATGAAGCCTCTATTAAATTGGTGTTGTATGGATTCATAGATGAGAAACCATGCAAGTAAATTTTGAGAAACTGAGTGTGGCTAGTAGTTTAAGTCAAAGATGATGCTTTGAAACCATCATGTGATGTAGGAAGCAGGATGTACAACTGATCAAGGCATTTTACCAAAGTACTGCCATTTAAAGCAAATACAGCCAGCTAGTTCTCAAAATATATTTTATCATTTTCCCCTGGTATACGTGTGTTTCCATCAATCATCTAGTCAGTATGTCAAGCTATGATGGCTTGTCTGTGGCTGTGATGCTGAAAGCTATGTCACCAGATTTTTAAAATACCAGCAGGGTCACTCATGGTGGACAGATTTTGGTGGAAATTCCTGACTAGGAGTAAGGACAGGTGGACTACTTCTGAATGTTTAGTCACTGCAAATCTTCTGCAGAGCAGGGGAACATGGTCAGATATGGTACAAGAATATGAAAACATTATGAATACTAGAAGAACACTATTAGCTATAGAGCCAGAAGGTGAGTCCCTAAGGCTGGAAGGCACTCAAAATACTACTGGGGAAAAGCTTCCTCCTCAAAGGAGAGTTGACCATGATTATGGAAATGGAGTAAAGCTTTCAGAACCTTCATTTACTGATGGGACACAGTTCAAAGTGCAGAGAAACAACTGAAAGCATATGTTAAAAAATCAGAACATGGAATGTACCAATTATAAAACTAGGAAAATTAGAAGTTATCATAAATGGAATGGAACTCATAAAGGTCAATATCCTAGGAATTAGTGAGCTGAAATGGACTGGGATGGCCATTTTGTATTGGACAACCATATGATTTACTATGGCAAGAACAACAAATTTAAGAGAAATGGTGTCACATTTGTTGTCAAAAAGAACATTTCAAGATATGCCTTGAAGTACAATTAGATAAGCTATAGGATCATACCCATATGTTTACAAGGAGGACCAGTTAATACCACTAGTATTCAAATTTAAACACCAATCACTAAAGCCAGTGATGATGAAATTGAAGAATACAACCAACTTCTTCAGTCTGAAATTGATCAAACATGTAATCAAGATGTACTGATAATTACT
>NW_006409002.1:419577-422108 GCF_000296735.1 Chrysochloris asiatica | reverse complement strand
AGAGCTAGAAACCCAAAGGGAAGAATACACTCAGAATTCTCTAACTGAAAGAACTGAAGGAAAAATTCAAACCATGATTTATAATATTGAAGTATTCTATGGGCAAAATATTCAAGGATGCAGAAAGCATCAAAAGAAGATGGAAGGTATACACAGAGTCATTGTGTCCAAAATAAATGGTCAATATTTAACCATTTCAAGAGGCAGCATCTGATAAAGAACTGATGCTATTGAATGAAGGAGTCCAAGCAGCACTGAAGGCAATGGAGAAAAGCAAGGCTCCAGAAATTGATGGAATACACATTTAAATCTTTCACCAAACTGATGAAGCACTAGGGGCACTCTATCATCTATACAAAGAAATTTGGAACACAGCTCCCTGGCCAACCAACTGGAAGAGATCCATATCTATGCCTGTTCCAAAGACAGGTGACCCCATGGAATGCAGACATCATGGAACAATATCATTAATATCACATGCAAGTAAAATTTTGCAGAAGATAATTCAAAAACAGTTGCAACAGCACATCAACAGGGAACTCCCAGTAATTCAAGGATACAGAAGAAACTCTATCATTGCTAATGTCAGATGAATCTTGGCTAAAAGCAGAGACTACCAGAAAGATGTTAACGTGTGGTTTTTTTTTGACTGTACAAAGCCTCTTGACTGCGTGAATCATGACAAGTTATTGATAACATTGCAAACAGATAATGGATATTCCAGCGCACTCAACTGTGCTCATGAGGAACCTGAACATAGATCAAGAGGCAGTTGTTCAAGCAGAACAATGGAATACTGAATGGTTTAAAATAAGAAAAGGTGGCCAAGGGTGATATTGTTTTACTATACTTATTCAATCTATATACTAAGAAAATAATTGAGTAGTTGGATTATTTGAAAAAGAACTTGACATCAGGATTGGAGGAAGATTCACTAACAACCTGCAATATTCAGATGATACAGCCTTGCTTACTGGAAATGAAAGGAACTTAAAATACTTTTTGATGAAGATCGAAGACCACAGCCTTCAGCGTGGGTTGCATCTCAGTGTAAAAAATAAACAAAACACAAAAATCCTCACAACTGGACCAATAAATAAAATTATGATAAACAGATCAAAGATTTAAATTGTAAAAGACTTCATTTTGCTTGGATCCACAATCAACACTTATGGAAGCAGCAGTCAGGAAACAAACACTGTACTGCACTGGCCAAATCTGCTGCACAAGACCTATTTAAAGTGTTCAAGGAACAAAGAGATCTGTTTGAGGACTAAAGTATGCCTTCCCCAAATCAAGGTCTTTTCTATCACCTTATTTACATGTGAGAGGTGGACAATGAATAAGGAAGACTGAAAGGACCCGGCGCTCACACCACACCTCACACCACACCTCACACCAGATGGCCCATCTAGAGACCTTGATTCAGGGTGAGGAAGGTAACCTCTGCTGGAGAGAGAAGGCAGGAGGCAGACGGGAGGAGAGGAAAAAGAAGAAGAGCGTGTCAACAGGAAGGGAGGGGATTTATATAGATTCAACAGGAAGGGAGTGGTCATTGCTGGGGTGATTTAGCCTATCAAAAGCCACATTGTGCTTTAAACTATGCGCCTTGTAGCTTAGGGCAGGGAAACAGACAAAATGGAATTGGAGGGAGGGGAGAGGGAAGAACCGGAAGGTATTGTAACATTTCCCCCTCTTTGGTTAAATTAGAAAAGTGAATGGCCGTCTCTATGATCCATGCCCATGGGAGAAGGGACGAAGGTCATTCTTCTGTAGCTACTTCCTTCTGGCATTGGGGCGACGAGGCTGTCTTTGAGCTTTGGGCTTGGACCACGGTCGGCAATGGTTTTATCGTTGTTGGCGGTGTTGTCAGTAGCCATTGGGCTCTTCAATGGGATACCAAGAAGTGATGGAATGAGGTCAGCAGCTGGACTGGGCTTAGGCCTGCAGTTCTAGGACTTTGGAACCTGCGATTGAACAAAACGAATAACACAAGGGGCAACTGCCAGTAAAGTAACTAATAGTGGGGTTAGAAAGGAAAGCAGGGGATTTAATAGAGGATTATGGAACCAACTAGCAAAACTTCCATTATTGGAAAATGCTTGCAGTTCCAGTAGCTATGCCCGCCCCAATACCTAGCACTGCTACCAGGGGTAGGATTGCTACTTGGATTGCCCTCTTTTTCCGGAGCCATGCTGAACGTTATAGTTAGGAGGGGGTGATGGTTCAAGTACTCCAGCAGGGCTGTGGAAGAGCTTAACCCTTGAGACATGGAACCAGCTCATGATACCCTCTAACTTAACTGCTGTAGGGGTGGTTAAAATTACTTTATGTGGATCAATCCACTTGGGTTTCAAGGGTTCTTTTGGTAGGCTCGGAGGGGCAATTGGAACCATGTCTCCTGATTGGTAGGAGCAAGGTAATGCAGGAAAAGGTGAGAGTAAAAGTGAGTCGGCATGTTGCCATAATAAAGTTCTTAAGTAATTTAAACAGCTTACTAAAAGAGATGGTGGAAGAGCAGATGCTTCAGG
>NW_006409002.1:418857-419477 GCF_000296735.1 Chrysochloris asiatica | reverse complement strand
GGCGGAACGGACAAGTCCCGGACTTGTTCCGGTGAGTTCCGAACTAACTATGGAAGACACAGAACCTGGTGCCTGGTCTGTGTCCCGGATGGAGTGTTATGTCCTGGTTACCGGGGTCCAAATCTCCATACCCAGGGAAGCCATAAAAGGGGACTTACACGAGCCAGAGGGCTGAAGAATTAATTTCTGCCGGTAATGGATGCTGAGAAGGTATCAGGGAAAATGATCACGGGCGCTGGGAGGGTGCATTGAAATGAGCGGGTTAGGGCGCCGGGAGAATTAGGGTCCTGGGCCTTCCAATGTTAAATCGGGATCCTCAACCATCCCGCTTCTGACACCAATGAAAGGACCCGGCACTGCTCATCAGCCACACCTCACACCAGATGGCCCATCTAGAGACCTTTATTCAGGGTGAGGAAGGTAACCTCTGCCTGAGACAGAAGGCAGGAGGCAGACGGGAGGAGAGGAAGAAGAAGAAGAGCGCGTCAACAGGAAGGGAGGGGAGTTATATAGGTTCAACAGGAAGGGAGTGGTCATTGCTGGGGTGATTTAGCTCCGCCTATCAAAAGCCACGCTGTCCTTTAAACTATGTGCCTTGTAGCTTAGGGCGGGGAAACAGA
>NW_006409002.1:416929-418757 GCF_000296735.1 Chrysochloris asiatica | reverse complement strand
GGCGGAACGGACAAGTCCCGGACTTGTTCCGGTGAGTTCCGAACTAACTATGGAAGACACAGAACCTGGTGCCTGGTCTGTGTCCCGGATGGAGTCTTATGTCCTGGTTACCGGGGTCCAAATCTCCATACCCAGGGCAGCCATAAAAGGGGACTTACACGAGCCAGAGGGCTGAAGAATTAATTCCTGCCGGTAATGGATGCTGAGAAGGTATCAGGGAAGATGATGACGGGCGCTGGGAGGGTGCGTTGAAATGAGCGGGTTAGGACGCCGGGAGAATTAGGGTCCTGGGCCTTCTGATGTTAAATCGGGAGCCTCAACCATCCCACTTCTGACACCAATGAAAGGACCCCCGCCGCACATCAACCACACCTCACACCAGATGGCCCATCTAGAGACCTTTATTCAGGGTGAGGAAGGTAACCTCTACTGGAGACAGAAGGCAGGAGGCGGACGGAAGGAGAGGAAGAAGAAGAAGAGTGCGTCAACAGGAAGGGAGGGGATTTATATAGATTCAACAGGAAGGGAGTGGTCATTGCTGGGGTGATTTAGCTCTGGCCTATCAAAAGCCATGTTGTCCTTTAAACTATGTGCCTTGTAGCTTAGGGCGGGGAAACAGACAAAATGGAGTTGGAGGGAGGGGAGAGGGAAGAACCGGAAGGTATTGTAACAAAGACCATGAAAGAATTGATACAATTGAGTTGTGATGTTGGAGAAGGATATTTAAAGTACTATGCACTGTCAGAACAAACATATTTGTGTTAAAAGAAGTATAGCAGGATGCTCCTTAGAAGCCAGGATGGCCAGACTTCATCTCTCATGCTTCAGACATATTTTCAGGAGTGACCAGTCCTTGGAGAAAGATATCAGGTGTAGTAAAGTGGAGGGTCAGCAAAAAAGTGGAAGATCCCCAATGAGAAGAATCGACACAGTGGCACCAAAAATGGGCTCAAGAGTGACAGTTGTGAGGATGCTCAGGACCAGGCAGTGTTTCATACAGGAAGAAAGCAAAGACCAAAATGGATACAATGGATATCAGAAGAGACTGAAACATGCTCTAGTACATAGATGCTAAAGCAAATGGAAGATGCTCAATGCATGATTACTGAGTTGGAACCAACTCGACCGTATATGACAACAACATATGTGTGTTTTGTATGTGTATGTATATGTATATGTATGTGTGTGTTAAAATAATTTTGAAAATTGTAAACCACTTCTTAAAAACTTTTGTGTTTTTTTACTTTATTCACTTTGAAGAAATTACTTTACCAAAGCTATTAGGACACTTAATTGATGCTTAGATTTATTTTTTCTTAACAGAAAAAAAAAAAAAAAAAAACCCTGAATAATTGAATCAAAATATTCTACAGAGGAAGACATATGTCAATTTCTATTGTAAGTATGACATTCCTAAGCAAGAGCTATTGAAGTAATCTTTGAAATAAAAATAATACCCTGTAACACTTTACAGTTTTAAAAATACTTTTGCATCAATTCCATGGTTGCATTTTCTTTTCTATATCCACAGTTTAGAACATTAAAATAAGGCTTAAGCAAATAATGTCATTTTAAGCTTGAGTAGAGTGTCAAGGAAATAAAGAACTGTTCAGATCATCTTCTAGCACTGTAGGATAAGCACTGGACTGCTAACCATAAAATCAGTCATTCAAATCCACCACCTGCTCCTTGGAAACCCTATTTAGGGTCACTGTGAGTCATAACTGACTCAATGTTGTTGTTAAGTGCCATTGAGTCAGTTCCGACCCATAGCGACCCTGTACAGGGTTTCCGAGGGTGTAAATCTTTACGGGAGTAGAAAGCCTTA
>NW_006409002.1:410048-415794 GCF_000296735.1 Chrysochloris asiatica | reverse complement strand
AAGTGTTCTGGAATACTCATACTTCTAAGGAGCAAAATAAATGTTTCTGCTTTACTAGCTTTTCCTCATCTGCAAAAGTATGGGGAGAAAAATGAGTAATGAGATATTAGAAAAGACTTTCTAAATTGAAAACTAAAGTCAAGTAATGCATTAATATTCATCAATGACTTCAAGTTGTCAGAACAAAGAAATATTGTTTTGAGATGGACTGGCTGCAACAAGGGACTCAAACATAACAATTGTGAGGGTGGCACAGGACTGGACAATGTTTCATAAGGTCGCCTTAAGTCAGAAATTATTCAACAGCACCTAACAACAACAACTTGCTGGATTCTTTCATTTGACATATACATTGAAAGGGTCTGTCAAACTATGGAAAACAATTGTTATCCTCATCCTACGGTTATCACTCTGAAAGTTAGATGGAGAAAAGTTGGTATGGATTTAGTCTGAAAATCCTGGAAAACATTTTTAAATTTCATAATTGTGAAATGATTACCCAGAATATGTGCTAAACACTTCATTTTTGCAGATTGCTTTTTATCTGTGTTATTTTCCTTAACATTAACTCTACGGAATGGATATAACTTTGAGCATTTTCTGTGGTGAATGAGATGCTCATAGAAGTCACATGACATTCCCCAGGCCACATACTAGAACCAAGACCCCTTCCAAGCCTCCTAGTTCCCAATCCATTGTGTCAATGTGTGGTAAAGAGAGAATTTGAGGGAATAGCTCTAGTAGCATAATGGTTACGAATCTGGGTGTGAACCTTAAGGTCAGCAGTTTGAAATTACTAGCTGCTCAGTGGGAGAAAGATGAGGCTTTCTGCTCCCATAAAGATTTACAGCCTCGGAAACCCTATAAAGGGTCGCTATGGGTCAGAACCGACTCCACAGCACTTAACAACAACAAGATAAGAATTCAAATCTTAATTGCATCACCTAAATGGTGACCTTACAGGTAAGGTCTATAGTAGTTCTTTGCTCTAATGGTTTCTGTGAGGTATAAATGAAATCATGTTTATTAATATACTTTTCAGTATTAAAATTAAAAGATTAATGATTGGTATCTATTTACCAAAAGGAAGCTGAGATGATATTTCTGCCCCTCTGGAAACGTAAAAGAGAACAAGTGAATCCACATTAAAGAAGAGGCATGAGCAGTAAGAGTGTAGTAGGAGCTGGTACTACAGGATGAAGAGAAATATGCCAGACCAACTGAGGTTTTTCCTCCAAGAAGCAAAAGTAAAGAACTGAATGTCACTATAAATACTCCAGCTAGTAAATTAAGTTTCTTTAAAAAACATCATCCAAGGACTGAGACATCTTTTTTGGTTTCTTGGGGTAATGCATTGGAGGATATCTATACAGAGTTTTGAATATTAGTGCCAGTACCTAGTTGTTACTGTCAGTATGAATCAAAAATACGTTGTAATTCAGGTATACCCTGTGGTTGGTTGATGATGCATGGAGGGGATTGTAACCATGGCAATGAGACGATATACAATAAAATGAATGTAAAACTAATGTTCTCCCATGTAAACGATCACATAATTCACAATAAAACATTTAACAACAACAACAATAACAACAAGAGTACATTGTAATCCAATTTCCAAACTTCCAATGAAAAGGGGTCCATCAAATCAGGAATGTTGCAAAGTGGTATACAAGAATGCTGAAGATTTCTTAGGGGCATGACATTCTATCAAGTTTCATAGTTTGTAATAAGGGCTTATTTAATTCTTAAACATTTATCCAGAAAAACAAACCTATACATGTTCTATAAATTGAGGAAAGCAAAGCAAATCATCTTATACATTGTGCGCTATAAAAATGGAGCATGCGATTTGTTTTGTTTGATTTTCTCCTAACTTCCAATGATACCAATCAGTATCACATGGATATCAAAAGAAGTTTTACTTATCTAGTTTACCTGTTTAACATCTTTCTTGGCTACCTGATTAAGATCAGACAATCCTTTAGTTAAATATACATTAGAACGATGATAGCATGGGTTAGTTGTAACCATAAAGTTAAATTGTCATGCTGTCGAGTCAGTTCCAACCCATAGAAACCCTGTATAGAGTTTCCAAGTAGTGGCTGGTGAGCTTGAACCACCGACATCGCTGTTCAAATGACTTTGCAATCCATCGCATTAACCCGCAGCACCACAATTGGACAATAATATATCAAAATAATGATTAAGGTGCATCAATTTTGGTGAAGTAAAGGGTCAGGTTATACGTGGATGTTGAAGAACTTCATGATCAACAATCATCTAGAGAGGAGTCAGTCTTTGGGGCTCAATTCCTCTGAACTAAGTACTTCATAAACCTGAGCCAAAGAACTGTAATATGGATCAAGGGCTGTAACACTGAGCTCGCAACACTGGTGGAAGGGAGAAAGTGGATAGGGAAGATGCCGGGGTGGAAGAAAAAGAGGACATAGGAAAGGAGTAAAATGGAGTAGATGGAAGGAATGAATGGGATTTGGGACTCTGTAGTCTTAGGGATGATAAAGCCCCTTTTGTAGGGATGAAGTGGCTGCAGGGATAGAAGGATACAAGAATGAAGGGGCTAAAGGGGACACAGAAATGGAGAAGATGTAGTAGATGAAGATTAGAGAAGCGATGGAGATGTGGAGGAGCTAGCAGGACTAGAGGAGAAGGACAGTATGCAGGAATAGAGCAATACAGGATGGAGGGGATAAAAGAGGTTTAGAAATGAAGATGATGAAGTAGAAGGAAATTATGTAGGGTGTAGTGATACAGGAGATTACCAAGCTGCTGGTCCTTGCAAGAGTGTATACAAGGAAGGGGGGAATGGAGGGGAACCAAACCTGGAGGGCTAGAGGGGATGTGTGGACAGAGAAAATATAGAAGATGCAGGGATGGATGGAAGGGGTGTAGGAGAAAGGAGATGCAGAATAATGGAGAGAATGGGATGGAGGGGTGGAGTGAAGAAGAGGATGCAGAGATGGAGGTACTCAGGGAGGAAGGGGATATGTGGATTCGGGGAATAGAAGGGATGCAGAGGTGGATAGAGGGGAAGGGGTGCAGGAACATAGAGCAGAGGATGTGGGTACAGAGAAAATGGGCAGAGGGTGACAGAAGGGAGGGAAGAGTAAAGGCATGTGGGGATAGAGAGGATGCAGTGATGGAAAGTTACAAATTTCAAATGGACAGGATGAAGGGGCTGCAGGGATATGGGATGTAGAGATTAAGGGAACTGAGGAGATGCAGGGAAAGAAGAGACACAATGATACAAGGGTAGAAGATGGAGGGTATTCAGAAATAGAGAGTGATGCAGGGACAAAGGGGATGGATGGATGAGAGCATGGGAAAAACCCTGGAAATAAAGGGGATATGGTGGTTGAAGGAATGCAGAGATGGAGAGATGAAGGGATAGAAGTGTCATGGGGGATGGTGGAGATGTAAGGATGAAAAGGATGGAGAGGAAGCATGGGTGGAAATAAGGCAGAAATGGGAGAGACAGAGTGGCTAGAGAGTATGAAGGTGATGCAGGGATGGATGGAATGTGGGGCTAAAGGGATGGAAGAACTTCATGGATGGAGGGAATGCAGGAATAAAGGAAATATGGTGGTGACAGAGATTTAGAGATGATGGGGGGAAAGGGATGTATTGATGAAAAGGATATGGGGATGTAGGGAATGTGAGGATGGAGAGGATACAAGCACAGACAAGATGGAGGAGATATGGGAGTGGAGGGATGGAAGCGATATGGAGACAAAGGTGTGCAGAGATGGAGGGAAAAGGGGATGGAGAAAGTGTAGAGATGGAGGAAATGCAGGGATAGCGAGGATGTAAGGAACGTGAGGAAGGAGTGGTTGTTGGGATGAAAAACCGTGGGATGGAAGGGATAGAGAAATTTCAGAGATGGGGAAGATGCACAGACGGAGGGACAGAAGGGATAGACAGAATTTGGATATGGATAGAATGCAGACATGGAGGAGCTGAAGGTGAGTCAGGGATGTAAGGACTACAGGGGTTCAGGATAATAAAGAATGATGGAGGGATACAGGGAACAGAGGGGATCTTGGGGATGTGAGAGTGGAAGTGATGTGGAGGAAATGAACAATGGAGTGGATGAAGGGACCCAAGGATTGATGGAATGGAGAAGATAGAAGAGATGGTGAGCTAGAAAGATGGAGTGAATTAAAAATATATATGGACTGGAGGGAATGTGGGAAATGTAGGGATGGATACAGAAACTGCAGTAGGGACACAGGAAAGGGGAGATGGAGGGATGCGGTTGTGGGGACAGAGGAGGTAAATGGGTGGAGCAGCTGGCAAGAATGAAGTGGATAAATAGGATGTAGGGATCCAGGAATGGAAGGAATGTGGAGAAAAAGATGCAGGACCGGAGTGCTTGGGAAGGACAAGGGACAGAAGATGGAGGGGATACAGGGATGAAAGGGCTGCAGGGAATGAAGGATGAATGGGATAGAGGAGATTTGGGAATGAAGAGATGTGGAGGTGGAGGAGTACAGAGGATATGAGGATTGGGTGATGTGGCTGAGGGGATGTGGGGATAAAGGATATGGAGCAGATGCAGAACGAAGGGAATGGATGTGATGGTAAGAGCTTTGGTTCGTTGTTGAAAGATTGTCTCTAGAACATCCTACGGTGAAAGGAAATTGTGAAATAGAGGAGTATTGTACAGTTTACTTTAATATAATTAAGACTTCTTTACAGGTGCATGCTAAAGACTAGAATTATGTTAATTTATTATTTTGCTTGGTTTTGTTTTGTTTTGTTTTGTTTTGTCCAGCATGGAGTTAAAGGCCCAACACAGAGTAGATGCACAATTACTTCTTCTCTGAATGAATAAATGCATTCACTTGCTACCCTAAAAATCTAAGCTCTACCAGCTCAGACTCTTCAAAAATGAGCACTTTGTAGACTGTGACTATTGAGGATACTAGAACTACCACAGAAACAACAGTGTTCTAACAATGTCAAAGTCCTCAAGTCACTATTTTATAATGGCATGCCAGGGGAACCAAGATTCAAAAGACAGCCAAGCATCTTCACATCATTTCCCCCCTTTTCCCCATCACAACCACGTCTTAATCCCTGCATCCCAGAGCCCTGTTGTTCCAAGGTTGTGTGTACATCATTATTTACCTCTGTCCCCCTTAGCCCATGCAAACCTGCCTAATTGTTTTCCCATCTGCTTTGTTCTTCCATTCCCCTCCCCCTTCTTATGTATTGCCTCCTCCCTAGCACCCAAAATATCCTGTGTCTGTTTCCTGCCCTGTGCTTACACTCCCTAACCACATCCCACGCCCCCACATCCCAGTAACCAGCAAAGACTCTCCCCCCCACTTTAGTATGGGTTGTTTTTCTTAGTCTTTTACAATAGTGGTCCTATGCAGTATTTTTCCTTTTGTGACTGACTAGTTTCACTCAACATAATGTCCTCAAGGTACATCCATGTTATACGGTGGCTTGCAGCTTCCTGGTAATTCTTCAAGGTAGCATAATATTCCATTGTGTGTATGTACCACAGTTTGTTTATCCATTCTTCAGTGGATGGTTACTTAGGCTTTCTCCATCTTTTTTTATTATTATTATTGTGTGATAGTTTACATGGGGGAACATTAGTTTTACATTCATTCTATCATACATCGTTTCATTGCCATAGTTACTGTCGGGGACTGTCCTCTGACATAATTGTGTTGTTCACGAGTGTTTGGTTCACAAGGAGGGGAGATCCAGC
>NW_006409002.1:398637-403468 GCF_000296735.1 Chrysochloris asiatica | reverse complement strand
CTCTTGGGCTGAGAGTATCTGTGCACATAGGTGACCCACCAGTGGTGCGAGTAGGTGGTGTCCTATCACTCAGGCACCCTCCCTCTAGTGACCATAATGGAGGAACACAAAAAGTGGGGCCCAATGAACAAATACCAAAAAAGAAAATCAGAACAATGCAAAACCAACAAAGTATAGTGTCCACCTTTGCTCTGAGGCTCCCATGGCATTTTTCTGTAGCGTGTATTCTCCCATTGGTCTTGTCATTTGGTCTCGCCATTTGGTCTTGGTCTTCCCATTTGGTCTTGCCCAAGTTGTTGGCTCTGGGCCGCTGAGCCCGACAGATTCAAAAGTACACAATTTCTTACGTTTGCTACAATTTCCACTATCTATAAGTCTTCAGAAGTCCTGGTGTAGTGCTGTGGGTTAATGCACCAGACTACAAAGTCACTTGAACTGCAAGGTTGGCAGTTCAAGTTCTAACTAGCTGCTCTTCAGAAACCCTATACAGGGTCACTATGGGTCGGAACCAACTCCACAGCACTTCACAACAACAATAATGTAAGCCTTCAAACCTTTTAAATATTCCTATCCATTTTGTTCTGAGTTTTGGAGCTCTGCCTTGAATTTGCTTTTCATGGTATTCTGTGGTATTGCTGACAGCGAACCTCACTGCACCTTCACCCTAGCTGCCATGACTTTTTATCTACTTGGTATTCTTTCTTCCCCTTTCCTCCTCTCCATTTTCAAAGCACATCCCTAACACAACTTCATGTGTACAAGGATTCTTTTGCATCGTGCAATGTTCTCAGACTCTTTATGGCTGTTTGCTAACATATTCCATAGACTCTCACACATAATCCAACGTTATGATTGAAAATATACATCGAGAGTGCAAATATTAGGCATTCCACCATATGCCTCAGCCTTAGGTTACTCCTTGTTCTTTTGGTCTCTTGAGTAATAGCTATACTTCATTGTGTCAGTTGTCCTTCTCAAGCTTTTATATGGGTTGGTATGCTTGTGTATAACTTTGTTTATTTGTTTTCTGGAACACAGATTCTTTGAGGGAAATGTCCTGTCTTATACATCTTTCTGGCCATTTAAAAACATTACTTACATATAAGGAGTGCACTGCCAGATAATGCGCTGGATAGCAAGGTCAGTTTGAGTTACAAAGCTGGCAGTTCAAACCCACCAGCTGCTTCTTGGGAACCTTACACAAGGCTGCTATGAATCAGAACTGACTTGATGGCACTTAACAACAGCAACAACAACAATAACTGCTTTAGTTATTAGATCAAGTCTGACATGAAATCTATTTGGCAGCTATTTACAGAATAGATTTAAAATTATAAAAATAAATTCTTTGAAACACTTTTATTATCTAAAAGTTTTAAAATTCAAGATGGAATAAAGTTCCTTTAATTGTTCCCAATTAGTCCCTGCAGAAGGATGTCGTGCTTGGTAAAGTTAAGAGTCAGTAAAAAAGAGGAAGGCCCTCAGTAAGCTAAATTAACACAGCAACAATGACAATGGGCTCAAACATAGCAACAATTGTGAGGCTGGGCAGTGCTTAGTTCTGTTGTACATAGGGTTACTATGATTCTCAATTGATTCAACAGCAAGTAACAACAAATTGCATACATGTACTATACATACATGGTCACGTGATAATAAATTCTGTGAGCTTTACATGGCTTCCTTATTATGAGATTTTGTTATAGAAAGCAAATTGCTTTTTTGTTTTCCTGGTCTAAAAGGAAAGCCTGTCTATATATTATTTTATTCAAAAGAATAAAAATACTTTGAACTCAGTGGGCAGAAGACAGTGATATCATATGTAGTCTATTCTCTACCGTTTGATTGTCTAAGTTAGTGGTTTTTTTTCAGTATTAACATCTTAATTGGCCAAGCTTGAGAGAGTTATACAGAAAAACAAAACAAAACAACAAAAAAACACACCTCAATGGGTAATTTGACTCAGGCACTTGAACTGCAAAGCAAATGTTTTATTATTAATTCCAAGTCTCCATCTAAAAACTAAAATAGGGCAGCTTATAATGAAAGAAGCAAGTGAAGTAAAACAAGGATAAAAGAGCAAGGATTTAATAAAATCCCAGCACATCCAGTTAGAATAGTACACTTGATGGGAATTTAAATGTGAGAGAGTGGACATCTGGCAGGTGATATTGCTTAAAGAGGTCAGAAATAGAGCCAGTAGAGATAATAGAAAGAAAAGAAAGAAAGAAAGAAATCTCAGGCATGGGGCAAGGTAAATCTAGAAAAAATAAAGATCAAAATTGCAAAAACAAAATTGAAAACCTAAAAGTCAATCTAAGTGTCCAGAGATGAGTAGACTCGGATGCACACAAGAACAAAAAGTGCGAGAGGGTGAACAGTCCTCAGACCATTACAACCAGTGAAACAGAGTAAGCACATATGGAAATGAAGATCATGGAAACTACTGCAATGGAACGCAAAATTTATCAGTTATTAGCAGTCAAGGATAATAATAAAGTATCATAGATTTCACAAAATAACAGATTATCATTGTTGTTAAGTGCCATCGAGTTGGTTGCGACTCATAGCGACTCTGTACAGGGTTTCTGAGGAGCAGCTTGTGAGCTTGAACTGCCGATCTTGCTATTCAAACCGACCTTGCAGGTCAGCGCATTAATCCCCAGTGCCACGCCAGGACTCCATTATTATTAATAGATTAAAAATAGTAGTGAATTCTAGCGAAATTTACCCTGAATGTGAAGAGAAGAAAAATGAGAAGCAGTTTTATGAAGTAATGATTTCTAGGTTTCAGTCCCAACAAAACACAATTCAGCTTTCCCTCCCATCCATAAGGCAGCTTGAGAAAATATTGATTGAATGTCCAATAGTAAACAATTCCTGGGGTGAGAAAAAGCTACCGTTGCAAACTGTTATATGAAGAATCCCTAAGAACCAAGGCAGCACACTGATGTTACCACTAGGCATTTTCAGTATGATATGAAAGTCTCTCTGAAGCGTCTGCATCTTCATTGATGAAAGAAAACAGCACGTTAGTGCTCAGATCTGAGGGTCCATTTCATTCAGGATGATGATTACCTAAGTATATATTATATTCCACTGTGTATCGGGTTAACTCTGATTCAGGTCACCCCATGTGGGTCAGAGTACAACTATGCTTGAAAGATTTTCAGTGGCTGATTTTTCAGAAGTCGTTGTTGTTGTTAAGTGCGATCGAGTCGGTTCCGACCCATAGCTACCCTGTATAGGGCTTCTGAGGAGAAGCTGGTGAGCTTCAACTGCTGATCTTGCAGTTCTAATGGACTTTGCAGTCCAGCTCATTAACCCATAGCACCACAGAATTCCTTTCAGAAGTAGTAGATTTTTCTCTAGGCCTTTCTTCTAATACATCTCTAGGTAGGCTCAAGCCTCCCACATTTCAGTTAGAAACAAGCTTCATTAAGCCTCTGCAACACCCCGAGGCACTTATACTTTGTAAAGAATTAAAGAAACTAAAGTTCAGAGTACGAACTCAACTTTATAAGGATTATTGCTATCCTATTTCTCCTCTCAAGGACGACTTAACTTACATTTGTTATAAACACTTTTCCTTATTGGAATCATAATTTTCATGGAATTTTATCTTTTGACAAGCCTTACAGGGGATGCACACAGTATATACATGCTTGATGATATTTGGTCTCCCCCCAAATCACATGGAGAAAACATTGTTATCCCATTTTGCTGATGAGAGTCTTCAGTTCACAGGCATATGACTTCTTGTCCACAGGTTCTCACTAATGACCCAGAACTAGAATTCAAACTAAGTCCTTTGCTTTGAGTTATTTTCCATGAACCTCTCTTATAAATGCAGACAAGCATTTATATTCACGATACAAAGTAACACAAAGCATAATGCGTGACTTACAATGAATCATTTGTCTTCATCTTTTGGCATTATGATTATATGTTCATAAACTCCCAGTCTGGTCAGGAAAATGCTTGCACTTGTGTGCTTTGTTTTAGGGAATTGGTGTCCCACTATCAAAGTTACTAATCTGAGTCTAGGTTTCAAGGCTTATGCTTCTAAATTACTTGGCAGAGAATATAGAATGCTAGGGGGCGAAAATTCACATATCACTGAGAAATGAAATGACTGAAATTTAATATGGGTCATAAGCAAAAGCTGCTAAAGAAAGAACAAGGTTAAGATGGGTTATAACTCATTTAAATATGTATTATTTAGAAAAAAACATCAAATATTATAATGACTACTGCTTAAAGGTTGAAAATTTATCAGAAAATATAATTTTCTTCTTTGGTAAAGCAATACTTAGAAATAACATAATTTAAAATATCAATTCCGTTTTCAAAAACATGACTACAAAATATAAAACATGTTTCAAATATCCAAGGATTTCTATATGCCGAGTCTAATTTAAGCTATAAAAATAGCATCTTTAATCAGAGGAATAATCTTTGGTATTATTTTTATTTTCCATATGGCTCAGTGTATATTTGAAAAGCATTTGTTTGGTGCCATGTTATCATAGCTCAGAATGAATGTTATGCCTGTGGATTAATTGTATATTTAGTATAATCTTTAAATAGGGGATAGTCTACCTTCTGAGATCTTTGACTCCCTGAGAATTTGAAGGTAATTTTTTTCCCCCTAAATGCTGTTTATCTCCCATCATATCAAGTCATGTTTTATCTATTGAGACAAATGTGCATTTCACAGGACTCTTGGAAATTTGTTGTTGTTGTTGTTAAGTGCCGTCGAGTCGGTTCCGACCCATAGCGACCCTGTACAGGGTTTCCAAGGGTGTAAATCTTTACGGGAGTAGAAAGC
>NW_006409002.1:396134-397130 GCF_000296735.1 Chrysochloris asiatica | reverse complement strand
TGGGCTGCCAAAGGAACCAACAGATCTGTGTTGGAATAAATGCAGGCAGAGTGCTCCTTTTATGCCAGGAAGCCAAACTTGGTGTCTGATACTTCAGACATATTGTCAGGATTACCCATGTAATTGGAGAAGTTTTGGTAAAGTGGAGGGTGACAGAAAATGAGGAAGGACCCCAGTGAGATGGATTGGCAAAATGGCAACATCAATGGGCTCAAGCGTGGCAACAATAGTGAGGTTGGCCCAGGATCGGGCAGTGTTTCGTTCTGCTGTACATAAAGTCTCTGAGTCGGTGCTGACTTGATGGCACCTAACAACAACAACATACAGAGTCACTCCACCACATGTCTGTCAGTTTTGTCCTACTGTGGTGGCTTGTGAGTTTCTGTGATTTTGGAAGCTATGCCACAGGTATTTTAAATACCATCAAGTTCACCCCTGGTGGATAGGTCAGATGTGCTTCCAGAAGAAGACAAATTAGGAAGGAGTGACGAACTACTCCTGAATATTTAGTTACTGAAAACCTTATGGATAGCAGAGAAACACTGTCAGATATAGTGCCAGAAAATGAGCCCCTCAGGTTGGAAGGCACTCAAAATGCCACTAGAGAAGAGCTGCCTCCTCAAAGTAGAGTTGACTGTGATGATGTGAATGGAGTAAAGTCAGTGGGAGAAAAGCCCGCAGGACCTTCATTTGCTGATGGGACACAACTCAAAATGAACAGACAGCTGTAAACATCCATTAATAATCAGAACATGGTATGAATCTAAGAACATTAGAAATTGTCAAAAATAAAATGGAATGCAAAAACATCAATATCTTAGGCATTAGTGAGCTGAAATGGACTGGTATTGGCCATTTTGAATCTGACAACCACATGGTTTACTATGCCGGGAATGACAAACTGAAAAGGAATGGTGTTACATTCATTGTCAAAAAGAACATATCCAGATCATTCATGAAGTACAATGCTATCTGTGATAAGATAATATCCATGTG
>NW_006409002.1:391295-396034 GCF_000296735.1 Chrysochloris asiatica | reverse complement strand
TTCCGACCCATAGCGACCCTGTACAGGGTTTCCAAGGGTGTAAATCTTTACGGGAGTAGAAAGCCTCATCTTTCTCCCGCGGAGTGGCTGGTAGTTTCGAACCACTGACCTTAAGGTTCACAGCCCGATTCGTAACCACTATGCTACCAGAGCTCCTTAATGGTTGTCCTTATTTTAATTTAAAAGGGACACATTTTGGAGTATAACAATTGCTACCAAACAAATCCACATAAACATTAATCTGGCACTTTTTAGCTTTTATATGCTTTTAACTTTTCTGTGAGCTAAGGGTTTATATAGCCAAATGCCTACCAAATTTTCTGTCACCCATCTATAAATTTGTCATACTATGGGGGCATGTGTGTTGGTGTGAGGCTAGAAGCTCTGTCACCAGTATTTCAAATGCCAGCAGCATCACCAATGGTGGACAGGTTTCAGCAGACCTTCTAATCTAGGACAGGCTAGGAAGAAAGACCTGGCAATCTACTTCTGAAAATTGGAAAATAAAAATTCTATACCTTATCCAGTGTTGGAAGATGGATCTGTTAGGTTGGAAGGAAACAGTGAACTCAAGCCATAACCAGGCAACATGACATTTCGTTTTAAGTGGGGTTTCTTCCATAAGTTGAAATTGAATTGACAACAACGTAGACTTCTGGTGTGGTGCTGTAGAATCAGCAATGGACTGCCAACCAAAACGTCAGCAGTTCAATCCCACCAGATGCTCCTTGGAAACCCTATACAAGGGTGTTATGAGTTGGAAGCAATGCAATGGCACTTATCAATAACATAAGGGACCACAGTCATTCCAATTCAGTATGCCTGAAATCAAATTCAGGAACTCTGCACAAGCCTGGGTCTTTTCCAATATCTCTCACCCTAGTCAATTACAACTCATAGCTACCCTATATAGTTTCCAAGGAGTAATCAGTGGGTTAGAACTGCCAACCTTGTAGTGCATAGTCCAATGCTGATCGCATGAGGCATAGCACCATCGTCTCTCCAGTGAGTGAAATCATCCCATGAGTTAGCATTCTCCTTTCTTTCATCTGAACATCCAATCTATTATCATTTGGCCTCAATTTGTCCTTGTACTATAAATATCTCTTTCTCTTTTTCTGACAGAAAAAAAAAAAAAAAAAACAAGGCTTTAAGAGAAGACCAGCATGTCTCCTTAAAGATGACTTCTCTGGTTAATTCTTATTATGCTTATCTGATAAACTGTAAGAGCATATTTTGCACATTTGAAATATTACTACAGAAAATAATGATAAGTTTTCATTAACACACAAAATGTGAAGTACTGTGAATCTAATACAGTTTAAGATTCATTGAAAATTGCATCATAATCAAGCTGGAGAACTGACTTACCTATAAATTGTGCTTATCTGAAAGCCACATGGTGATGGTTATGTGCTATGGAGTTGGGTCTGACTCATAGCGACCTTGTATAGGGTATCCATGGCTATAAATCTTTGTGGGAGCAGAAAGACTCATCTTTCTCCCACGGAATGGCTTGTAGTTTCCAGCTATTGACCTTGATGTTAGCAGCCCAACTTGTAGCCACTACACTATCAGAGGTCCTTGAATGCCACACAGCAGTGCCATTTTAGTGGCTAATGACATCTACTCAATATAGTAGTCTGAATTAGTCTTAAGTTGTGTGAATTTTGAATAAGAAGTCAGGAAAGGATCCTTCCCTTAGAATGTGGCAGCCCTGCAACTGTATCTCTCTTTTCTGTAACTGACAGGGAAGTTTTCAATGGCTTTTAATTATTTGGAATCCTGGCGCGGTGCTATAGGATAAGCACTGGATTACTTACCACAGGTTGACAATTCAAACTCACTTGTCACTTGTCAGAAACCCTATACATGGTAGGAATCAACTCCATGGCACTTAACAAGACCAATGCATTACGGTATAATTTTGTACCATTATTAAATATCTTTTATGAAGCAAATCTTTAACATGAAAACAAGAAACATAATGGGGAAAAAAGAGGAAAATTATATGATGCAATATTACTTGTACTTCCTTGCAAATATTTTATTTGGGAATTTATCTAAACCAGACTTATTTGAGCATATAAAATGACAATTTGGAACTCTTTCTGATTGTGAGCTAAAATTTATACTTAACATTTACTTGCTATATTTTCACCTAGTGAGTATCTGGATTACAATTGGTCATTTTGGTCAGATTTTGAATGTTAACAAAAACACGATTTAGCTAGAAATGGTATCTGACAAAAATGTCCTTATTTCCACTCCCTAATTCCTATGACAATTCACCATGAAGGACTAATCCCTACAGGACATCATACTTGGTAGAGGAGAGGTTCAGCAAAATAGAAGAAGCCCTTCAACACGGTGGATTAACTCAGTGGTTGCAACAATGACCTGAAACAGAATAATAACAAGGATGGAGGAGAATCCAACAATGATTTGCTCTGTGTATGTAGGGTTGCTGTAAGTCAGAATTGAATCCATAGCCCCTAACACCACTAAGTTACTATAAACATGTCTTTGTGTAAGGATATTAGATGACTACGCACTATTTTTATGCACATGATTAAGCTAGGTTTCACAAATATCTTCACACATGTAGGAATCCACATCGCTTCACTTCTCCCTCACACAATCAAATTGTTTGATTGTCAAATTATTCCAGTTTTCCTTTCATTTTACAAAAGGAATCCACAGTCCTTGTAATAAATTCTCTAAAAACAACCATCCACATGTCCACCACCCCTTGAGCAGCTCTGGCTCATCTGACCTGAATTTAGCACTATTGATGTTCCAAGCTGCATCTTTCACAACTCATGCCGCTTTCTGTACTTTGGTATTGTATGTTCTTATGGCATGTGAATATTCATACCTGAGATAGAGGGAGAAGATAACTGCATCAGGTTTCCCAATATCCAGAAAAGTCTATCTAAAGTCTCAAGTTCCTTTTGTGAAATATAATTGTTGTTTTGAGAATAAGAGAAAGTTACATTAAAATACTTTAAATGTCAACGGCAAACAAAGTGAATAGGATTGCTTGTGATATATGACAATAATAACACTTTCAATTAATTAGCTCAAGTTTACATGATAAAAGAAAATGGATTAAGCAGTGGTTTCTTTTTCCAGTAATGCTTACAACACGCCACTAAGAATTCTAAGCTCTTTGTATTTATTTATTTTTATCTTCAGAGTAAACATAAAATATGTCAGAAAGCACAGTTATCTCTAGTTTGCAATTATTGTCATTGGAGCAGAGAGAGGTTTAGATAAGTGTTATGGATCATAAAGTAGTGCAGTTAGGATCTGCACTCAAAGTATCATGGTTCCAAAGTTGTGTGCTATAATGCCCCCTGTAAATGGACAAATAAAATATTAGTATTAGTCTTAGAAACACTATGCATCTGTCAGCTTGCCTGTTGCTACAATGCTGGAAGCTATGCCATTGGTATTTCAAATACCAGCAAGGTCACCCAAGGTAGAAAGGTTTAATAAGAACTTCTAGACTAAGACTTGCTATAGTTGTTCTAAGTGCCATTGAGTTGGTCCCAACTCATAGAAACCCTGTGTAGGGTGTTGAAGTAACAGCTGGTGGGTTTGAACCATTGAATTTGTAGTTCAAGCTACACTTGTGGTCCAGTGCTTTATCCTATAGTGCCACACCAGGACTTCAGACTAAGACTAGGAAGAAGGAATATGCAGTTTACGTCTGAGTGATTAGCCACTGAAAACTCTTTTATCTTGAGAATTCAGAGAAACATTCTTGAGAATAGCAGACAATAGCAGAGTAACATTTTCTTATATAGTGGTGGAAGATGAGCCCCTGAGCTGGGAGGACATGCTGACTCGGCAAAGTAGAATCCACCTTAAGAACATGGATGGTGTAAAGCTTGCAGGACTTAATTTGTTGACTGGGAAGTACTCAAAATGAAAAGAAAAATTGCACATATCCATTAACAATGAGAGTGGGGAATGTACAAAGTATGAATCTGGGAAGATTGGAAGTCATCAAAATTGGCATAGGATACACAAAGGTGGATATTCCAGACATTGGTGGGCTGGAATGGACAAGTATTGACCATTTTGGATTGTGCAGCTGTATGATCTACTATGCTGGGCATGACATTCAAGAAGAAAGTTCAAGAGGAATGCCATTGCATTCATCATCAGAAAGAGTGGTTAGAAATCTATATTGATGTGCAAAGCTGTCTGTTGTAATATCTATACGCCTACAAGGAAGACCACTTAATAAAATTATTATTCATATTTTTGAACCAATCACCAAAGTCACTGATGAAGAAATTGAAGAATTCTACCAAATTCTCCAGTCTGAAACTGAGCAAACATGCAACCAAGATACAGGGATTCTTACAGGTGATTAGAATATAAAACTTGGAAACAAATAAGAGGTAGATGGAAATAAGGCCTTGGTAATAGAAACAATGCTGAGGATCACATGATAGAATTTTGTAAGACTTATAACTTCTTCACAGCAAATACATTTCACAGAAACATAAATGATGACTATATATATGGACATTGCCAGACAAAATGCACAGGAATCAAAATGACTACATATGTGGGGAAAAAAAAAAAACTATGGTGAAACCAACTATGATTAGGTAAAACAAGGTGAGAGGCTGATTGAGGAACAACCATCAATTACTCTTATGTAAATTCAGGCTAAAAATGAGAAAAATTAAACAAGTCTACAAGAGCCAAAGGAAGAACAC
>NW_006409002.1:371582-385047 GCF_000296735.1 Chrysochloris asiatica | reverse complement strand
ATTCAAATTTACCCACCAGCCACTAATGCCAGTAAGGTTGAAATAGAACAATTCTACCAACTTCAATCTGAAATAGCTCAAACATGGAATCAAGATGTATTGATCATTACTGGTGATTGGAATGCAAATGTTGGGAACAAAGAGGAAGGATTGTTGTTGTTATTGTTAAGTGCCGTCGAGTCGGTTCTGACCCATAGCGACCCTGTACAGGGTTTCCGAGGGTGTAAATCTTTACGGGAATAGAAAGCCTCATCTGTCTCCCGCGGAGCAGCTGGTAGTTTCGAACCACTGACCTTAAGGTTCGCAGCCCGATTCGTAACCCTTGGTGATAGAAATGAAGGTGGAGATTACATGATAGAATTCTATAAAATCAATTATTTGTTCATTTCAAATACTTTCTTTAGATGGAATAAGAGATGATTATACACGTGGACCTCACCAGATGGAATACACAGAAATCAAATTGACTACATCTGTGGAAAGAGACAATGGAAAAGCTCCATACCATCAGTCAAAATAAGGCCAGGGGCAGATTGTGAAACAGATCATCAATTTGCAAATTCAAACTGAAGCTGAAGAAAATGAAGACAAGTCCATGGGAGCCAAAATATGACCTTGAATATATCCCACCTGAATTTAGAGATCATCTGAAGAGCAGATTTGATATATTAAACACTAAAGATCAAAGACCAGAAGAGTTGTGGGATGACATCAAGAACATAATATAGAAAAAAGCAAAATGTCATTAAGAAGACAACAAAGGAGAAGATTGAAATGGATGTCAGAAGAGTGACTCTGAGTCAGAGCAAATGCAATGACACGCAACAACAATAACAACACGGTCAAAATAATGAATGACTCAGGAAGCATCAAAAGAAGATGAAAGGAATACACAGAATCCTGGTACAAAAAAGAATTGTTTGGTGTTTAACCAGTTCAAAAGGTAGCAAAAAATCAGTACCAGTGGTATCGAGGGACCAGTTACAAGGTACACTGAAGATATTATTAAAAACAAGTTTCCAGGAATTGATGGGGTACCAAATGAAATGTTTCAACAAATTGATGCTGTACTGGAAACACTAATTAGTTGTACTCTGACTTATCTAGAGAAACAAAACCACTGAAGCTTATGTATGCATAGATGTTGTTGTTTATTGTAAGGTGTCATTGAATCTGTGCAGACTCATAGTGACCCTATGCACAACAGAACAAAACACTGCCCAGTTCTTCACCATCCTCACTATGCTTATACTTGAGGTCATTGTTGATTCCACTGTGCCAATTCATCTCATGGGGGTTTTCTTCTTTTTAACTGACCATCCACTTTACCAAGCACGGTGTTCTTCTCTGATAACATGTCTAAAGCATGAGAGACGAAGTCTTCTCATCCTGACTTCTAAGGAGCATTCTGGTTGTACTTCTCCCAAACACAGATTTGTTTGTTCTTCTGGCAATCCATGATACATTAAATATTCCCCTTCAAGATCATAACTCAAATGTATCAAATCTTCTACAGTCCTCCTTATTAATCGGCCAGATTTCACATGCATATGAGGCTATTGAAAATACCATGGTTTGGGTGAGGCATATTTTAGTCCTCAAAATGACATCTTTGTACTTGAACACTTTAAAGAGGTCTTGTGCAGTAGATTTTCCTAATGAAATACATGAATTGATCTCTTGGCTGCTGCTTCCATGAGTGTTGAGTGTAGATCCAAGCAAAACAAAGTCTTTGACAACTTCAGTCTTTTCTCCATTTAACATAATATTACATACTGGTCCAGTGGTAAGGATTTCTGTTTTCTTTACATAGAAATGCAACCCATACTGAATGCTGTGGTCTTGTTCTTTATTAAGTGTTTTAAGTCCCCCTTGCTTCCACCAAACAAAGCTGTATCATCTGCATAATGTATTTTGTTTATGAGTCTTCCTCCAATCCTGATCCCATGTTCTTCTTCATATAATCCAACCGCTCGAAATATTTGCTCAGCATACAGTTTAAATAAATATGGTAAAAGAATACAACGCTGACACATATTTTTTCTAATTTCAAACCACTCAGTATTTCCTTGTCCAGTTTAAAAGACTGCCTCTTGGTCTATGTACAGGTTCATTATTAGCACAATTAACTGTTCTACAGTACCCATTCTCCACAATGTTATCCATAGCTTGACAGGATTCACAGTGTGGACAGCCTTTGCACAGTAAACAAAGCATGGCTAGATATTTTTCTGGTATTCTCTAGTTCTAGCCACATCCACCAGACATCAGCAATGATATTCCTTGTTCCATGTCTTTATCTGAATCCAGCTTGAACCTCTGGCTATTCCCTGTTAATGTATTGCGGAAGCCATTTTCTAATTCTCTTCAGCAAAAATTTACTTGCATGGGACATTAATGATATTCTTTGATGATTTCCACTTTCCACTGAGTCACCTCTCTTTGGAATGGGCACATATATGGATCTCTTCCAATCAGTTGGCCAGGTAGCTGTCTTCCATATCTCTTGGCACAGATAAGTTAGTGCCTCCAATGCTGCATCAGTTTGTTGAAATATTTCAACGTGTATCCCATCAATTCCTGGAGACGTATTATTTACCAATGACTTCAGTGAAACTTGAGCTTCTTCCTTGTTTACCATTGGTTCCTGATCTTATAGTACCTCTTGAAATGGTTGAACGTCGACATTTCTTTTGGGTACAGTGACTCTGTGTATTCATTCCATCTTCTTTTGATGCTTTTTGCATCACTCAATATTTTGCCCATGTTGTTGTTGTTGTTGTTAAGTGCTGTCAAGTCGGTTCTGACTCATAGATACTACCATAGAATCCTTCAATATTACAAGTCAAGGCTTGAATTAGGAGAAAAAAATGTGTCTGGATAAAATCACTGCTCTTCAGTGGAGTCTGGAATCACAACACACCACTTACACTAGGCCTCATTGTGACAGAGACAATGTTATTCAGATAAGTTATGTAGTGAGCGAGCTAAATGTAGAGGAAGAGTGTGAAAGAGTGCATGGTGGATTCTGGGGAGTTGTTAGCACCAAAGTAAAATTGTGTCACAGTGTTATTCTGTCTCAGAGAACCATGTCTAAATGTATTACTGATTTAAGCACAAGATATTAAAAAAAGCATTGAAGGATTCTACAGGAAATTTCCAGTTTTTCTCTCTGGCTTATGCTGCCAGACATAACAAATACTGCCCAACTGGCCATTTTTGTTCATGGGATAACTGCAGAGTTTGACACCTGAAAGGAACTGCTGTCACTGGAAGCCATGCAGGGCACTACAAGAAGTGAGGACCTGTTTTATCAATGAAAAAACTTGAGGTAAGCTTTGAAAAGTTAAGAAGCCTTACTATAGATGGAGCTCCAGCCATACATAGTTGGCTTGAAAAAAAGGGTCAATTGCATTTGTCAAGAAAGAACTGAATTGCCTCAGTCTTGATCCAAGTGATTTAATTATATTGTACACCACTGCATCATACACAAGGAAGTCTCTGTGCACATTTGTTGAGGCTCAACAATGGGATGCCAACAGTACTGTCATGCATAAATTTTGTCAAGAGCAGAGGATTTAACAGCCAGCAGTTTATGGAGTTACTGCATGATCTTGACTCTGAGTGTGGTGGCTGAGTCATGGGAACATATTTATGAGGTTTTACAAACCGTGGGATGAAGTCAAGAAGTTCATGGAGATGAAGAGAAAATCTCTCAGGAAACTCAATGATAGTAAGTGGTTGTGTGATCTAGCATTCATGGTAGGTATTACCAAGTACCTCTCAGAGCTGAACATCAAGCTGCAAGGCCCAGTCAACTTCTCAACTCCCTGCTTTCAAACTTGAAATCATTTGAAGCTAAATTAAGGCTATTGAAAGTGCAATTTGAAATAAGTAACATGATGCATTTCTCTTAGAAAAGCCTTCTAAGACATTTGAATGTGCTCGTGAATGTGCAAAATTAATTGAGGCATTTCATGAAAGATTCAAGGACATGAAAAGTAAACAATTGGAACTGGATATCTTTGCTACACTGTTCAATGTGGAACCAGCTGATGTGCCTAATCACCTACAACCTGAAATCATTCAGCTGCAAAGCAATGATGAACTGATAGCTAGGTAAAATAACCTTCCATGCTTATATAAACATTATATAAGCAATGATGAATTTTCACTTTGAGAAGACATGTATCTGTGTTCAGAACAACCTACTGAATATAGTAAGAAAACTTTCTTTCCAAAAGTTACCATCACAAAATGTTGACTGCATTATCATTACCAGCTAACATCACATGCCTCACCAAAGAGAAACAGTAACAGCCATGACATTAATGGTGAGTTAAATAAATGTTTAACCAAACATATAGTTTTTGCTGTAAAGTGCCGTCAAGTCAGTTCCAACTCATAGTGGCCCTGTATAGGTTTCTGAGGAGCAGCTGGTGGGTTTGAACCACCAACTTGACTGCCCAAATTATCCTTGCAGTGCCACGCCATTCCTCTAAACTGTGATGTCGGATTCCAAATGGCCAAAACTAGTTTATTTCAGCTCCCTAGTACAGGGTCGCTATGAGTCGGTTCCGACTCCACGGCACATAACAACAACAACAACAAGTGCCTAGGATATTGATGTTTACGCACTCCATTTCATTTTTTTACAACTTCCAATTTTCCTAGATTCATACTTTGTACATTCCATGTTCTGGTTATTAATGGATATTTACAGCTATTTCTCCTCATTTTGAGTTTTACCCCTTCGGCAAATGAAGGTCCCAAAAGTTTTATTCCATTCGCATCATTATGGTCTACTCTACTCTGAAGAAACAGCATTGCCCACTCATATTGTGAGTGCCTTCCAACCTAAGGGGCTTATTTTCAGGCACTATATGTGACAGTATTCTAGTGCTAGTCATCATCTTTGAATATCAGTGTTCTGGTGCTCTCTAAAAGTGTTTCACTGCTATTCATAAGGTTTTCAGTAGCTAAATATTCTGAGCTTGTCCACCTCTCCTTCTCCAGTATGTCTTAGTCTAGAAGTTCAACTGCAACCTGTCCACCATGGATGTTCCTGCCAGCATTCAAAATACTAGTAGAATAGCTTCCAGCATCAGAGCAATAAAGTCACCACAGTGTGACAAACTGACAAACAAATGGTGGATAAGTATACACATATTTATGTTGTTGTGTGCCATTGAATCGGTTCCAACTCATAGCCACCCTGTAGAAGGTTTCCAAGAGCAGCTTATGGGTTTGAACTGCTGACCTTGCAGTTAGCAATCCAGATCTAATCATGCCAGGACTTCATTAATTATGTTGTGGAATTTCCCTTGTATTCCTGTTTTTACTTAGAGTTATTATCAGGAATGGGTGCTGCATTTTATCAAATGTCTTTTCTCCATCAATTGGAATGATTATGTGATTATTATCCTTTATTTCTGTGGTGAATTATGTTGACTGATTTTCTAATGTTAACCGTACTTACCTTCCTGGTATGAATCTCATCTGATCATGATATAGTTTTGATATACTGTTGAATCCTATTTATTGAGAATAATTATATCTATATTCAGTGAGGAATGGTGGTGGTGGTTATGTGCCGTGGAGTCGGTTCCGACTCATAGCGACCCTGTACAGGGTTTCCGAGGCTATACATCATTACAGGAGCAGAAAGCCTCATCTTTTTCCCCTCAGAACAGCTGGTCATTTAGAACTGCTGAACTTGAGGTTAGCAGCCCAATTCATAACCATTACTACCAAAGCTCCTTTCAATGAGGAATACTGGCCCATAATTTCCTTTTTTGTGTGTGAGGTCTTTGCATGAGTTTGGTACCAGAGTAATGCTAGTTTTATAGACGTGTTCCTTCCTTTCCTATGTTCAGAAAGAATTTGAGTAGAATCAGTATCTGTTTTTCTCTGAATGTTAGGTAGAATTCCCCAGTGAAGCTGTTTAGGTCAGAGCTTGTTGTTGTTGTGATTAAAAGGTTTCTTTATGACATCTTCAATCTTTTCTTTTTTTACTTCTGTTTGCATTAGTTTAGGTAGATAGTGTCTTTCTAGAGCATTGACCATTTCTTCTAGACTTTTAAATTTGTCAGAGTACAACTTTTCCTAATATTCTCTTTATCCCATTTGGAGCTATTGAATCTTTCATGTTTTATTCTCTTCTTTTGTCAATTTGCCCAATGGTTTGTCAATTGTATTTATCCTCTCAAAGAACCGATTTCTAATATTGCTGATTGGTTGTATTATTTGGCTGTTTTCTATCTCATTTATTTCTTCCCTCACCTTTATTATTTACTTTCTTCTTGTAGCTTTTGTCTTCTTTTGCTCTTCCTTTTTTATTCATTCAAGTCGTCAGGTTCAGTTAATGATTTTGGATCTTTCTTCTTTTTTAATTTCTACATTTATTGCTACAAATTTCCCTGTAGGCACAGCTTTTGCTGTGTCCCAGAAGCTTCGGTATGTTGTGTTCTAATTTTCATTTGATTCTAAGTATTTTTTCATTTCATTTTTGATTCCTTCTATAACCCAATAGGAGTCCTGGTGTGGCGCTGTGGGTTAACGTGCCAGACTGCAAAAGCTGTTTGAACTGCAAGATCAGTGGGCCAATCTCACCAGCTGCTCCTTGGAAACCCTATGAGTCGGAATCGACTCGACGGCACTTGACAACAAATAACCCAATAAGGAGCTCTGGTAGCATATAGGTTACAAGTCGGGCTGCTAACCTCAAAGTCAGCAGTTCGAAACTACCAGGAAAGAGGTGAGGCTTTCTGATCTCATAAAGGTTTACAGGCTTTGAAACCCTATAAAGGGTCGCTGACTTGGAATCAACTCCATGTTACATAACCACCACCACCATAACTCAATAGTTTGTTTTTATAATATGTTATTTAGTTTCAATGTATTTAACTTATTTTCCTTTTTCTTGTTGTAATTATTTTCTTGTTTTGCAGTATTATCATCAATGAAGATGTTATGAATAATTTCAATGTTTTTAAATTTGTTGAGGCTTGCTTTGTAGTCTAACATAATTTTCTTCCTGGTCTCACTGATTATTTCTTGTTGTTAAGTGCTGTGGAGTCAATTCCAACTCATAAGAACCCTGTATAGGGTTTTCAAGAGGTGACTAATGGGCTTCCACTGCCAACCTTGTAATTGACAGTCCAGTGCTTATCCTACAGGCCACACCAGGACTCCCCTGGTTAATCGGTGATAGGTGGAGTATGTTCTGACTCATAGCAACCCTATATAGGGTTTCCAAGGCTGTAAATCTTTATGGGAGCAGAAAGCCTTTTTTTTTCTGCCACAGAACAGCTGGTAGTTTCAAACTGCTGACCCGAAGACTAGATGCCCGACTTGTAGCCACTATGCTTGCTACCAGAGCCCCTTCCTAATTAGTTCATTAGTTAGCAGTATGCTATTTAGTAAAGAGCTCTGGTAGCGTAGTGGTTATGAATTGGGCTGCTAACCTCAAGGTCAGTAGTTTGAAACTACCAGCTGTTCCATGGGAGAAAGATGAGGTTTTCTGCTCCTGTAAAGATTTACAGCCTTGGAAACCCTGTACAGGGTCACTATGAGTAGGAACTGACTCCAGGGCACATCACCACCATTGCTACCATGTTATTTAATTTCCATATGCCAGTCAATTCAACAAATTTCCTCGTGTTAATTTATTTCTAATTTAATTTTATAGTACTTAGAGAACATACTTTGTATACACATAATCTTCAAAAATTTAATGACATTTGTTCAATGGTATAATAATGCGAGGATGAGTCAAAAAGTTTTGCTACAAAATATGTTTCTCTTTTGTGTTATATATTTATTTAGCTCCAATTCATAGCAACCTGGTGTAGGGTTTCTAAGGCTCTAAATATTTATGGGAGCAAAAAGACTCACCTTTTACCCATGGAATGGCTGATGGACTTCAACTGCTGACCTTGAGGTTAGAAATACCACATAGAACCCACTATGCCACCAAGGTTCATACAAAATGTTGTTGTTGTTGTTAAGTGCCATTGAGTCAGTTCTAACTCAAAGTGACTCTATATAGGGTCACTGAGAAGTGAATGGTGAGTTTGTGGTTCAAACTAACCTTATGGTCCAGTGCTTATCATAGAGTGCCACACCAGATCTCAGATGTCTTATTAAACAAGAATATCAGAATGTAAATTGATTGTTTTCCAGTAAATCCTCCATCTAGGTGTATGTACTTCTGAAGACAGTATTTTCATCTTGCATCACCTTTCCTTAGAGAGCGCATTGGCGCTATATGATAAGTAGCAGTTCAAGCCCACCAGCTGCTCTAGGGAGAAGCATGAGGCTTTCTGTTCCCGCAAAAATGGATAGCTTTGGAAGCCCTATACAGGGTCACTGTGAGTTGCACCAACTCGATAACACTTAGCAACAACAACATTTCCCTTAGAAGCGAGGGTTTCAAGAATTCATCTATTGTACTTTGAGTATTTGTCAAGAGTGACCATTCTCTGGAGAAGGACACCATGCTTGGTAAAGTAGGGTGTCCATAAAAAAAAGGAAGACCCCCAACAAGTTGACAGACAATGGCAGCCACAGTTGGCTCAAACATAACAATTGTGAGGATGGCACTGGACCGGACAATGTTTCATTTTGTTGAGCATACAGTTGCTATGAGTCAAAACTAACTCAATAGCACCTAACAACTAGCAACAAAATCTTTTCCTGATTAATTCTGTGCTCATCAATTTACACCATGTCAAAATGACAGTTTGGGTATCCTTGAAAGAATCAAATATATTCCATGAGTTTAGGGAACACAAAGAAGTTTGAAGAGGTGAGATCAGGACATTAAGGTAAATGAGGTAAGGTTTTCCAGAATGAGCAGGTGCATTTAAGGGGTAAAATTCCTTGGTGCCATATTTGGGACTTTTATCAAGAATGCAGTGATTCATTTTCTTACAAATTCTTCCTAATAAGCCCCTGTGATTGTTTTGTCTCTAAGAAAATCTATCCAGGTTGTTATCCATTCAAATATTCTTTCTACATCTTCTATGACCCCTTTTATACGGAACCCCCTTTTATTCGGAACCCCTTTTATTCGGAACCAGTGAGTGTTCCTCACTGGTTCCGAAACACTGCATTGTTCTTCCTTTTCCTCCTTTTTATTCCTCAGAATGAATAATTCCAATCGCCATATATTCATTTTGTTTTTGTTTCTTTCTTCCACCTTCTCAAATCTTCTATTGAACATCTCTAATAATTTTTTTTTCGTTTCAATTATTCAGATTTCCAAACCTAGAATTTCTGTTTAGCTCATTTTAAATATTTTATCTCACTTTATTGATATTTTCTATGAGAGAACATCAAAAAGTTTGTGGAAAAGATGAAATAAAAGACAATGGACAGCCAAGTTAGACATTGGCTACCTAAAATGAGGGAGCGATAAAGGCACAAAGTGACTGACATACAAGGTTTCAAGAGGAAGTTTAGTTTAAGAGTATGTATGGAAAAATAAATTAAATGAAAATTACTGAGTAGTTTTCATTTTGTCTAGATGGGTCTGGTAAAAAGAGATGGGGATAAGATTCTTATGATTCAATAGTAAGTAATTGTAATCATGACTAATTGCGACTCTCACAATTGTAAAGGTAAAAGTTTTGTAACAAAAATGGGGAGTACTTAATCTTACAGTCCAGAAACAGAGGACCCTAGGACCAACAAAGAAAAAGAGCACAAGCAGAATGTGGGACCTTATCCAGAGAAGCAACAACACCAGAGATGTAGACAGAGATACGGACATGGAGAGGGGGAGGAGCTGAGGAGTCTAGATTCATGGAAAAGGAGGGACTGAGAGCTGGCTGACAGGAGGCAGATTTGCAGAATGCACCCTTTGGTCATGTGAATTATTACATATGCCTGACTGTTAAAAAGAAAGAAAGAGCTAAAATGAATAGAGAGAAATACTGTTGACAGATGGCACATGGAGGGGATTATAATCATTATAATGAAACAAGGTGTATGCTTTGTTGAATGTAAAACTGATGATTTGCCCTGTAAACTTTCAGTCAATTCACAGTAAAAACATTAATAAAAAATTATTGAAAGACAATGGAACTTTCCATTCTGTATTTGAAACCCTCTCATATTTGTCATGCATCATTCTCATCCTTTAATGTTTCATACATGGGTTTCTTTCATTTTGTGAACATTATTTTAGTAGCTAACTTAGAAGTATTGTGTTTTAAGTACGATATCTGGATTTCCTAAGAAACAGTTTATTTTTGTTGAGTCTTCCAAGTATATGAATCTTATTTTCTTTGAATGTACCATTTTGTTAATGTTGTTTGTGAAAACTGAACATATTCTAAGACATAGCAACTCTGGAAATAAAATAACTTCCCCTGTCTAGAGTTTGTTTTCATCAATGTTTGTTGATGTTGTTGTTTGTTTCAAATCTTTTCTGAAATAATTTTGTAAAGTTTGTGATCTCTTCCATGTCTTGCCACAGTTAGCTTTGGGGTCAGCTAATCATTGTATAGAGATTTCTTTTAACATCTAGAACCAGTGTGTGTCCCAGTCTTTGCCAAGGAGTTTCATGTATGTTTGAAGGCATGTGCTCAATGATCCAGCAGTTTACAGCTCTGCTTTCACTGTTATTTCCTGCCTTTACAGAGCCTACTGCTAAGCAAGAGCCAAAAGCCAAAACCACATCCCTAGGCATGAACACAGTCCAACACATGTGTTCTAGACTTCCAGTTCAGAGCTTTTCAAAGATTTTATGTACTTCTAATTCTCCAACGTGTCATTTTAAGTGCTTTGTTAGTATTTCATTTGTGCCAACTGTGACCTATCTTTTCAGGCAGCAAACAAGTGAAACAACTGCTTTTAAATGTCACTAACCAATATTCCTGGCTAAAAAGCTTTTGTACTACATACAGTTCAGATGAAATAAAGTCAGTTTTGCAACTAGAATCTTCCACTGAAACATCCAGACAAATCAAATGATGACGATTGTCTGAAAAGCAAGCATTGAAGCCATTTCAACCAGCATTCGGCTCCCTCTAGTGTTTGTCAGGTTGCTCATTGTCACTGCTGTTGTGGAATGCTGGGTTTGAAGGTACCAGGGATCTAAAAAGACCTCTGGTGGTACATGGGATTAAGCATTGGACTGCTAACTCCAAGATCAGTAATTGTATAAGATCAAACCCACCAGCTGCTCTGCAGGAGAAAATGAGGCTATCTGCTCCTGTAAAGATTTGCAGACTTAGAAACCCTACGGAACAGTTTTACTCTGTCCTAACTGGTCACTAAGGAGCTCTGGCAGCGTAGTGGTTACAAATTGGGTTGTGAACCGCAAGGTCAGCAGTTCGAAGCTACCAAGTGCTCCACGGGAGAAAGATGAGGATTTCTGCTCCCGTAAAGATTTACAGCCTCAGAAACCCTGTACAGGGTCACTATGGGTTGGAACTGACTCGACGGCACTTAACAACAACATTTGGTCACTATGAGTCAGAATGGACTCAATGGCAGTGGGTTTTCTTTTCGCTTATATTGAGTTAAATATGGGGATTGTTGTTGCTAAGTGCCAGCAAGCTGATTCCAACTCATAGTGACCTTTTATAGGTCTTCCAAGGGATGGCTGGTGGGTTTGAACCACCAACCTTGCCTCTAACAACCCAGTGCTTATCCTGTAGTATCACACCAGGATTCCAAAGGAAATAGAGCAAGTAAAAACACCATAAAGCTCACTGTTGTAACTGTGAATCAGTCATAATTCCTAAATGAATGCTGTCTAGAGTGCGGTGTCGTTCTTGTAGTAGTTGTTAGGTGCCATCAAGTCAGTACCAACTTATAGCGACCCTATGCACAACAGAATAAAACACTGCCTGGTCCTGGACCAACCTCACAATCTTTGCTGTGCCCAAGCCCATTGCTGCTTCCACTGTGCCAATTGGGGTCTTCCTCTTTTTCTCCAACTCTCCACTTTATCAACAATGATATCCCTCTCCAGTGACTGGTTCCTCCTGACAATATGTCTGCAGTATGAGAGACAAAGTTTGGCCATCCTGGCCTCCAAGAAGCACACTGGCTACATTTCTTCCAACACAGATCTGTTTGTTCTTTTGTAAGCCCATGGGATTTTCAATATTCTCCTCCAACACCATAATTCAAATGCATCAATTCTTCTAGAGTTCTGTATTGGTTTAAAAAGTTGACTTTGATAATGCTTGCCAGTTTTCTCACTGCTTTTATGGAGCAGAGAATTTCCATAGATCCTTACATTACCCTTTTTGCTGACATGATTCACAATATCTTCTTTACCAAAAAAAGATGTTGGATACATTGATATGAAAAATCCTCAGTCAATACAGAGGTTCTATATTATTCAGCAGTTCCTCAACAAAGCGCTCTTTTATACAAAATGCATCAATCCATGAGTAAATTATGGTACTAAGGATTCCAATCAATAAAATAATAATACAAAAAATCTGATGAGTTTGCATAGAACATGTTAATTCCTTTGGAGTTAATTATTTCATTCAGGTTGCAAATGCCAACAGAACTAATAGATGTGATTTAAAATATGTCTACAAAACATATGACATTAAAAGTCCCTGGCCAAAGGAGCACTAAAAGAAATGGAGAAAATGACATAACGTGCCTGTGATAATAAAAGTTTTGTGTCACCTTGACTGGTCCAGTGTTTTCAGTTTGCAGTTAAGATGTATTGATCCCCCTGATGAGATTTAATATAATTCAATCACCTACATGATGAAATCTATGAGCAGCCAATGAATTAAAAGATGTGGCCACGGCCAATTGATTGGATATTTGGATAAAGTTTGCTTGCTTTTTTCTGGCTCTAGATCCTGCATCTGGCTCATCAGCTGATCACTAGTTCATTGGAATTGAGCCACAGACTGCCATATTGCTTGCCAATCCTGGAAGTCATCATTGCTATGACATCTTAGCTACCAACCTTGGATTAATTCTCCATAGCCAGAAGAATGTTGTCTGACCTGCTGATCTTGTATCAGCTTCTGTAGCAACCTGAGTCAGATTTAGTTATTTAGCACTGCTAAAATAGAAATGGGAGTCCTGGTATGGCATTGTGGGTGAATGTGCCAGACAGCAAAGCCATTTGAACTGCAAGGTTGGCAGTTCAAGCTCACCAGTTGCTCCTTGGAAACACTATAAAGGGTCACTATGGGTCAGAACCGACTTGATGTCACTTAGCAACAGCAACAACAATGACTTATGACCAGAATAATTGTGGAATGACATTGAGAACATCATAGTTAAAGAGAGCAAAAGGTCCTTAAAAAACAAGAAAGAAACAACATGCCAAATGGATGTCAAAAGACACTCTGAAACTTGCTTCTTAAACAAAGAAAAGCAAAAGCAACTGGAAAAAAAAATGAAGTAAAGGAGCTTAACAGAAAAGTTCAAAGGGTAGTTCAAAAGGCCATTATGAAGTTTTATAATGATA
>NW_006409002.1:359948-370387 GCF_000296735.1 Chrysochloris asiatica | reverse complement strand
ATAATATTCCACCATTGAGACAACAGCCAATAACAGCTGCTAAGCATTACAGGCAAAAAAGGTAGACTATCTCCTGATCATATCCACCGGGAGACACCCAGTAAGCTTAATAACACAGCAACAAATATCCATTTAAGCCTTTAAAAACCCACATAACTACTAGAAATGACAAAAACCAAACCAAACCCCTTCAAAGGTCTCAAAACATGTCTCAAAACAGAGAAGAATAACTGAGACAAATGAGCTGGAGACAGAAAAAGGCTTTCCGGAAGAGGAAGAGTAGGTTTTAGATTTGCCTGAGAAGGAATTCAGAAGAATGATATGGAAACAAATTCAAATGCTTCAAAAAGGGGTGAAGGAAAACAAGGAAGAAGTTAGGAAAGTACTACAATAGCAATCAAACAAAATCGATACAACATTGGAAACAATGCAAAACATGCAAAAAGAGTCCAGATGATTGTGGACCATACACTGAAAGGGAAAAAGAGCAGAACTGAAGAGATGGAACCCAGAACCAGCGAGCTGGAAGACAAATCTCTCAATACTGCTAAGATATAAGAACAAGCAGAAAAGGGGATTTAAAAAATCTGAAGAGAGTCTAAGAATCATGCTGGATAACATGTTCATAGCAGCACTATTTACAATAACAAAAAGATGGAGATAGCCTAAGTGCCCATCATTGGAAGAATGGATCAACAAACTGTGGTACATATACACAATGGAATACTATGCTACCTTGAAGAACAACAAGGAAGCTGCAAGCCACTGCATAACGTGGATGAACCTTGAAGACATTATGCTGAGTGAAAGTAGTCAGTCACAAAAAGAGAATTTCTGCATAGAACCATTATTGTAAAAGACTAAGAAAAAGAACCCACCCTAAAAGGGGGGAAAAATAATTGTATTTGCTGATCACCAGGATGTATGGAATGAGAGGGGGTAGGGAGGTAGGGGAAGATAGAGCAGGGAATAGACACAGGATAGCTTGGGTGATAGTAGGGGTGGAAGGACAATACACAAAAAGGGGGAGGGGAATGAAAGAACAAGGCTGTTGGGAGAACAGTTAGGAAGGTTCGCATGGGCTAAGTTGTACAGAGGTAAATGATGAGACATGCACAACCTTGGAACAACAGGGCTCCGGGATATAGGGATTGAGGCATGGTTTGAAAGGGTAAAAGAGGGGAATAATGTTAAGAAGCTTGGCTGTCTTTTGACTCTTGGTTTCCCTTACCTACCATTGTATAATAGAAACTGGGGGTGGGGGTGGGGTGACGGTGGGGAGGAATAGCCAGAAACATCACTACAGAAATCTTGTTAAGACCATCTTCAACCCACAACTGATTAGAATACCTTAAAGGTGGCTAGAAGTTGCTCAGTGAAAAGAGGCTTCCTGTGGAACCTTTACATTGCCTAAGACCATAGGTGGAATCCAGAACCTCATCCAGAATCGTCTGTGGTAGGAAATTTCCACTGGAAAGGATAAGAAGGCCAGCCTGGAGCAGCTAGAAGAACAGAAGATACATCGTGAAAGAAAGACTGGCAAGAAAAACCCGGAACAATAAAGGCAGTCAGATTGATTACTACAAGGAACAAATAAGCTGTTCACCCGGGAGCCATCAAGACAAGTGGTCAGGACCACTCAGAGCAAATTCCCTTCTAAGACTAAGACTCAAGGGGAATACATGAGCAGACAGGTGGTCTGGCTGGTGACCACATTGATCACCAATAAGGGGAAGAGGGGGAAAAAACAGCAATGAAGTTGCAAGCTAAGTCCAACCACATTCAATAGACCCCTGTGAACTCGGGTGGAGACCTGGATGGCCAGAAGTACGGCAAGACCCAGGGAGTCCTGGGCCCAGAGGCAGTGACATGGCCACAGAGTACTAGAGTGGAGAATGAAGTGTCCAGCTGATATGAAGTGAGGGGAGATGCACAAAAACACCCATACTTGCAGATAGTACCCACTTGACCTGGCTTTGTTGGCTGGATGATCAGAACTTGACTAGAAGAAGAAAGAAGGGGGGGGGAGGGAAGAGTAACCTGCTACAACTTGATGAACTTTACCTATACTTATGGACGTAGTAGCTCACAAAAGGGAACACATCTTTACAGCGAGGATCACGCCCACCCCCTTGGTACACAGGGTTGACAGGGATGGGCAACTGAGACATTGGCTACCCAAAATGAGGGGCTATAAAGGCAAGAAGTGACTGTCTTACAAACTTTCAAGAGGGAGTCTAGTTCCAGATGGGTTGGGGGAAGGTAGAATCTCCACTGAATTAATTCCAATTTTTTGGGACTGGCTGGCGAAAGGAAATGGGGATAAGACTCTTGTGGTACAATAGTGAATAATTGCCATCAGGACTGGCTGTGAGGGTCAGAAATATAGAGGTAGATGTTTTTTGACAAAAGGAGGGGAGTGATTGATTTTGCAGCCCAGGAGCGGAGGTCCCTGGGACCATCAGGTGAAACCCTACATCAACGGGACCCTACCCAGAGAGACAGAGATGATGACATGGACAGATGGAATGACTGAGTACACAGAACTAAGGGAGGGAGAGGGTGTGTGCTGACGGCCGGGGGATACGTCTGTGAGGTGTACCCTTTGTTTATTTCATGATGCATGGAAGGGATTGTAATCATTTCAATGAAATGAAATAGGACAGCATTAACATAAAACTGATATTCTTCCATGTAAACCTCACAATAAAAGCTTATATTAAAAAATAGAAAAGAAAATGGAAGGAATAACAAAAAGGATTGTTGCATCTTCAACCATTTCAAGAGATAGCATATGATCAGGAAACTATAGTATTTGTATTATTAGGCTGTATTCTGTAGAGAAACTCAATCAGTGAAACTTATATATGTATATATATAAAGGGAAATTTATATCAAGGAAATGGCTCACAGTTGTAGAGGTGGGAGAGTTCCAAGTTTAGGTCAGATGAACCAAGTTTGGCAGGCAGAACAAATAGGCAAGTAGGTCCAGCAGTCAGACAGTCAGGCATATCATAGAGCAGGCCACTGACTCAAGTCCAAAGAACCAGAGATTGGAGGATGAGCCAGATGCAAAATCCAAATTCAGCAGAAAGCAAGCAAACTTTGCCTGGATGCTCATTATATTGGAAGCAGGCCACAACCCTGAAGAAACATCCTTTCAATTGATTAGCTACTCATAGGCAATCATCATAGAGTTAAATGTGCCTGCTCAGATTCAATCATCATAGAGTCAGCTACCCTGTATTAGATCTCACCATGGGGATAACACATCTCAACTGCCAAAGGACTAGGAATCCTTACCCTCTCAAGCTGACATTAAACCACCCCTTGTCAACTATAAATATGCATTAGTTATAAATAAAGACAATTGTAAAGTCATACTTGCTCCTAACACAATACAACTAAAATGGATACAGCCAAAGAAACATTGGCCCTATTTAAATCTTCAATGTCACAAATGAATAAAGTAAAAGTATTTCATATACACACATCCAAAACAAAATTATGTATATATAGTTATATAGTATAATATGTATCGTATATGTAGAATATATGTCATATAGTAGAATATATAATGTTATAATATAAATTATATAGTGTAATATATAAGCAATGTATATATGTTGTTAAGTGCTGTCAAGTGAATTCCAACTCATAGCAACCCTGTATAGAGTTTCCAAGGAGCAGCTGGTGAGTTTGAACCACCAACCTTGCAATTCAAACTGACCTTGAGGTTGAGTGTCACACCCGGACTCTTACATGTATATATTGGAATCCTAGTGTGGCAGGCACTATGGTTTAATGCACTGGACTGCAAGTAAGGTTGGCTTGAAATGCAAAATTTGCAGTTAAAGCTCACCAGCAGCTCCTCAGAAACCCTATATAGGGTTGTGATGAGTTAGAGCCAACTCGATGACATTTAACAACAATAATACATATACATAAAAATGACAGCCCTCATTTCTGCAACGGGTCCTGTGGCAATAGTTGGTATTTATAATTACCTTCTTCCACTACCAATTCCGTATTTGATTTGCCCTCAGCAAGCACCTCAGCTGGCCAGAGTTCTTTACCTATCTGAGAGACCCAAACTTCCATTCATGAAGTATGGGCTAATAGAAGTCATGTTGGAACTGGGATGCTGTGAGTGTACTTTAATCACAGGACATAATAGGACTAAAAGACATTCTCGGGAACCTCTGGGATTCCATGCATATTCTTCTTTATCTCTAATATGTAAAGTCAATCCAATTTCCCCTTGGTAATTAGGGTCAATCACAACACCCAATCAAATAATTCCCTTCTTTACCTGTTAATCCAGAGGCATGAGGAGAGCAAAATGGCCAGTGGGCATTTTAACTCCCAGTTCAATGGAAATGGTGCTGTTTCTCCAGATGGGAATATTCCTCCTTTTGGAACTAATACATCCAGACTTGAAGAGCATAAGGTTTCAGGAACAAGAATCAACAATTTTGCAAGTCATGCCACCCCCATTTTTATCTCTTGGTTCCTGGACCCATGGATTCTGGCAACTGGAGAAACAGCATCATATATTGGATGGTGGTTTAGAACATATACAGCTTCCTAGAGAACATTGTCTCAGCCCTGCAAGGTATTGTCACCTAGTTAGCACTGAAATTGTATCTTTAGAAGGCCGTTGCATCATTTAATCAAGCCAGCTGATTCAGGATGCTGAGGAACATGGTAAGATGAGTGAATTCCATGAGTGGGGGCCAATTGCCACACTTAATTTGCTGTGATTTGGGTCCTTTGATCTGATACAATGTTGTGTGGGATATCATGACAGTGAATAAGGTATTCTGTAAATTCAAGAATGGAAGTTATTGGCAGAAGCATTGTGTTCAGGGACATCAAATCCATACACAGAATAACTGTCTTTTCCAATAAGAACAAAATGCTGCCTTTTCCTTGATAGAAGTGGTTCAATGTAATGAACCTGCCATCAGGTTTCTGACTGATCTCCATGAAGAATGGTCCCGTATCTGGGACTCAGTACTGGTTTCTGCAGTTGGCAGATTAGGCACTCAGCAAGGACTGTAGCTAAGTCAGTCTTGGTGAGTGGAAATCTATGCTGCTGAGACCATGCATAACGTCCATAACTGCCACCATGGCCACTTTGTTCATGAGACTATTAGGCAGTGACAGGACTGGTTAGAAAAAGAGCCATAATTTGTTTCCACAGAACACGCCACACTATGCACTAAGATGTTAAAATCCTCCCCTGCTGAGGTAACCCATTGATATGTGTTCACATGAGACACAAATACCTTCATTTTTGGTCCATTCAGGGAAGTCTGTTCACATATCTCTTCCCCATACCTCCTTGTTATCAATTGTCCAATCATGTTCCTTCTAAGTCCCTGACTATCAGTCAAGCCATTGACCACAGCCCATGAATCAATATACAGTTCACACATCTGGACATTTCTCCTTCCATGCAAAATGAACAACAGGTGTACTACTTGAAATTCTACCCCTTGGGAGGAATACTCTTCACCATAATCCTTCAGGACAGTCACTGACAAGGGTAGAAGTGCTGCTGCTGTCCACTTTCGAGTGGTACTGTGTTTTATGCAATATTATCTGTAAAACAAGCATGTGTTTTCTCTTCCACAGTCAACTGATCAGAAAGAACACCCCATGAGACCATAAGTGTAGACTGGGAGAGGAAAGGCAATGTTACAGGAGTGGAGACCATGAGTATTAGGTCCACTTCCTCCTGCAACTTAGCTGTGCCTTCAGGTCCTACTTGAGTGGGGTGTTGTATATATCACCTAGATTTGATAATGGAGTAATACTGTTCACATCTAACTGTATGACTCTGTGGGTCAGACACCACCCAATTCATAATGGGTAGTTCTGGCTGCATGTTGACTTGGTAGCCCATGTTAGGTATTCAGTCTCTCCTAATGCCCAGTAACAAGCCGAAATCTGTTTCTTAAAAGGATAGTAGTTATATGCAGAGAATGGCAGAGCTTTGTTCCAAAATCCTAAGGGTCTATGCTGTAATTCACCAATGGGGGCCTGCCAAAGACTCCAAACTACATCTCTATCTGCTACTGACCCTCAAAGCACCATTTGATCTGCTGGATCATATGGTCCAGCTGCCTGAATCTGTCACAGAAATTTCTCTTGTTGTGTGTCCCACTCAAAATTAGCAGCTTTTCAAGTTCCTTTATAAATAGGCTGCAGTAGCACACCCAAATGAGGGATATGTTGCCTCTAAATTCCAAAGAGGCCCACCAGATGTTGTACCCCTCTTTTAGATGTGGAAGGGTCCAGATTCAGTAACTTATCCTTAACTTAAGTAGAACTATTTCTACAGGCCCCACACCACTGAACCACTAGAAATTTCACTGAGGTGGAAGGTGCCTGAATTTTTAATGGGTTAATTTCCCATCCTCTAGCATATAGATGAACTCCTGGTGTGGTGCTGCAGGTTGACTTGAACTGTGAGGTTGTCAGTTCAAACTCACCAGCCGTTCCTTGGAAACCACATACACAGTCATCATGAGTCAGAAGCAACTTGACAGCACTTAACAACAATGTAACACGCATACAGATATTTTACCAGTAAGGCGAGATTCATTAATATTTCTCCTGCACTAGGTCAATAATGTCATCAATGTAATGGACCAGTGTGATGTCTTGGCACAGGGAAAGGCAATCAAGGTCCCTGCAGACGAAATTTTGACATAATGTTGGGGAGTTGACGTACCTTTGAGGTAACACAGGGCAGGTGTATTGTTGGCCTTGCAAACTGCTTCCAATGATCCTTAAAAACTGAAATTGAGAAAAAGGCATTGGCCAGATCAATAGCTGCATACCTGGTACTAAGAGATGTATTAATTTTCTTGAGCAATGAAATAGCATCTGTAACAGCAGCTGCCATTGGAGTCACGGTCTGGTTAACTTTATGATAATCTACTGTCATTCTCCAAGATCCTTCTGGTTTTGCACAGGCCAGATAGGCAAGTTAAATGGGGATGTGGTAGGAGTCACCACCCCTGCATCCTTCAAGTTCTTGATTGTAGCACTAATCTCTGTAATCCCTCCAGGATGTCAGTATTGCTTTTGGTTTACTATTTTGCTAGGTAAAGGTAGATCTAATGGTTTCTGCTTGGCTTTTCCAATCGTAATGGCTCTTATTCCACATTTCAGGGATCCCACCTGTTGCTGAGTATGTCTATTCCAATTATGCATTATGGAGCTGGGGAAATCACCACAGGATGAGTTCAGGGACCCACTGGACCAACCATGAGATGAACATTAGCTAAGATTACATTAATAACCTGACCTCCATTTGCCCTGTGATGCCTTGAGTTTACTTAACATGACTTTTCTATCCAGAGTCTTCTTAATTCCCACCAAGTGATTGGATGGGACCATGTAAATAACATATACAGAACTCTATGGCTAATTGAGTTAATTTTGCCCTCCAGCTAGGTTTAAAAGGAGTCATCTCAGTAGCAGAAACAGACAACCTTAGGACCATCAAGAAGGATGATCATGAGTGATGCATGAAATCCTTACCTAGAAAAGTGGCATGGAGAGACAGAGCAGCTGTGGGCTCAACTGCAGGCAAGATACAAATGCTCTAGGAACATGGACTGAGGCAGAGGCCAAGGTGTCACATGGCTGAGAGGCCTAAGACAAGAATGAGACGTGCCTTCAGTATGGCAAACATGAGACATTACTGACTGGATAACTGCTGCATCCTGAGTTGGTTTCATCCTGAATTGTACCCTGTTCACTTCCCTAATAAATCCCATAATCACAAATATCATTATGAGTTCTGTGTGTGGCCATTGCAATGGAACATCAAATCCAGACGTGAAACAGAGAATGTCATAGGAGGCATGATTGGTGTCAGAATAGGGTAAGAAGGTTGTAAGGTGGAAACATATCTGACATCTGCTTCATAGGAATTGGCCTTGGGCTGATTTTGAGTTTGAATCTCTTTCCCCCTTGTAAAACAAGGGGACGTCAGACATGGATCCCACTTGGTTTTTCCACATCCCTACTCTGAATGATGGGTCACAGTGATGTTTTCTGTCTCCTGTAATTAGGGCCAATTCAGAGCCAGTGTCCAGTAATACCTAGAGATTCTGATTCTTTTCTTTTTTTTTCCACTGAAGAGTCACACTTGTAATAAGCTGTAGATCCCTTAGGAGATCTGGCAACCTCTTCATTCAAGTGACTATGAATCTCTTAACGGATCAAATCTGGGAAATGTTTGAGAGGCCATGACTTTCTATCCTGGCATTTCAAGTTAGACTGTCATTCATTTGACATAGAGTTGTTCCTCTTGTAAAAATCAAATAAATATTTAATAGGTTTCTCATTTGTTTCACTCGTAGTGACACCCTGCTTTATTAGTCAATGCTACACGGTCACATGAGTCAGACTACTCTGGTTATTGCTTTGATTCTGCTGTCCATTACAGTAACCATGAACACCTCATCTTTGTTGATTAAGTGTTGCCACTTGGTCCAATCAGCCCCATTGTAGTTAGGTGTCTTAATTCTATTAGGCCAGATTCCACTGTAAAATCTGGCCTACATAATATAGCAATCATCTCAGTGTCCAGGGATGCTGGAGCCCCCTTCACAAATGTGTTCCTCAATGCTGTGGCAAAAGGTGTGGTTTCTGGGAATTCCATGTGTGAGTTTATGGGTTTATCCTGATAAATCCACTCTAAATGCCAATATCATGAAGCCTTTGGATTCCTTCCTCTGATATTCCAAACTGATTTATTTTAGGCCACAATCCATGCTTCAGTGAACCTATGAAATAAACTATTAGATCCTCTTCTAACCTCTCAAAGTAAAACATTGAATGAAGAATTTGTGGGCTTGTATCAATAAACTCAGACTGATGCAACCATATGTTCCTTGCACCATTATCCCACACCCTTAGTAGCCATTCCTGTGAATATTCTCTTGGTTTCTGTTTCTACATATCAGAAAGATCACACAGTTCTTTTGGAGTGCAACATGTTTCTTCCTGGATCACAAATTGTACTTCACCTTTTGGTGCTAAAAGCAATTATTGCTGGCAGTATTTCCTGGGAACATTCAGCAATGTCTTGTAAGACAGTTACTTTAGGTGATGCCTCAGACAACATCTCAGGCATCATCTCAGCAAGCACAGTTGAGTTAATCTCATCAAGAGCGGGCAGAAGAGATGTCTTCACTGATCATGGAGTAATCTCTCCAGATGGGATGGATGGGACTGTTGGCAAGAGTGATTCAATGACACTTATGGGCTCTATGTCCCCAAATCCCTGATTTTCTGTCTAAATGTCCCACCCCAAGTTTCAGGATCCCATTTCTTCCTAATCCATGTACTCAATATAGCATCAGACACCATTCCAAGTTTGGAGTTTAGATGGTGTTGCATTTCATCTACATTTATGATAAGACTCTGAGTCTGTTTTTTGGCAATATCAGCAGTGTTACTATAGGAAATCAGGCTTCCTTTCATGGTACAAGTGGAAGCTTTGAGGTCATTTATGTGGCACTTGAGTGGTGACTCCTGATTCCTGAGTACATCTCTCTCCTTGGTCACTTGCTCTGTTGAAAGTAGGATAAACAAAACAGCTTCTCTCTACTTCTCATTCTGACAAAATTGCAGAAAAGTATCATACACATGGTAACCCAGAGCCTCGTTTCTCTCTAATGCATGATTTATTTAGGGTGATATTTTGTGTATTAATACTGCCACCTCATTTCATGGATTAGCAGTACCCTTACCCTCTTTATTAGGGGAGACAGAAATATCAGTGCATTTAACATTAGTCAATCTTGAGAGCCAATATAGATAACTCACTCTTATGATTTTGTTTCTCTAGAATCACTCTTAGTACCAAATGTCTTAGGCTGGATTCTCTACAGAAGCAAAACTGGTGGGACTTATATACATATATATAACGAGAAGTTCATAGCAAGAATATGGTTCACAAGTGTAGAGGTGGAAGAGTCCCAAGTAGGGGTCAGATAAACCAAGATTGGCAGGCATATCCTGAAATCAGTCAGATCAGGCAGGCAGACAGATCTATTGGGCAGGCAGATATTTGAGCAGGTCACTGACTCATGTCTAAATATCCAGAGGTTTGAGAACAAGGTAGATGCAAGATCCAGACCCAGAGAAAAGTGAGTGTCCATTATATTAGAAGCAGGCCACAACTCCAAAGAACAGTCTTTTTAATTGATTGGTTGCTCATAGCCAGTCATCATAAAGATACCTATGCTTGCTCATAAACAATCAATATAAAGTTAACTACACTTTATTAGATCTCACTATGGGGGTCACTACATCGCAACTGCCAAGTTGACACAAAACGTCAACTATCACAGCACTGAAAGAAGTCCAAGCTGTATTAAGACACTGGTGAAAAACAAGGATTCAGGAAC
>NW_006409002.1:358952-359618 GCF_000296735.1 Chrysochloris asiatica | reverse complement strand
ATGCTTACTTGTACTTTATTGGCAATGCAAAGACATTCAACTGTTTGTGAATCATAACAAACTACGGACAACATTTCAAAGAGGGAATTTCAGAACACTTAATAGTGCTCATGAGAAACCTGTTCATAGAACAAGAGGCAGTCATTCAAACACAATAAGGGGATACTGAATGATTTAAAATCAGGAAAACTTTGTGTCAAATTTGTATCTTTTCTCCATACTTATTGAATCCATATGCTGAATCCGTATCCATATTTTCTCTGAAAATAATCAGAGAAACTGGATTATATGAAGAAGAATGTGTCATCAGGATTGAAGGAAGATGCATTAACACCCTGAGATATGCATATGACACAACCTTACTGCTGAAAGTGAAGACAACTTAATATACTTACTGATGAAAATCAAACTCATCAGTACAGATTGAACTTTAATGTAAAGAAAATGAAAATCCTCAAAACTAGACCAATAAGTAGCATAAAGATAAATAAATAGAGAAAAGATAGAGATTGTCAAAGTTGTCATTTTGCTTGGACCTATAATAAATACGCATGAAACCAGCAATCAAGAAATCAAATGATGTATTGCATTAGGCAAATCTGCTGTAAAAGATCTCTTTAAAGCATTAAAGAGCAAAGATGTCACTTTGAGGACTAAGGTATGCCT
>NW_006409002.1:353397-355017 GCF_000296735.1 Chrysochloris asiatica | reverse complement strand
CTTCTTTCTTGACTTCTTAATGACTTTTTGCTTTCTTCATGTATGATGTTCTTGATGTCATCCCACAACTCTTCTGGTTTTTGGTCTTTAGTGTTTAATGTATCTCTAGGGATCCTTAATATGCACAATATTTTCTATTTGTTAAATATAAAATACTCATTTTTTTCCAAAAAACTTCATAATAATTTTAAAGGTAGGCATTACTTCCCATGTTTTGTACAAAATACTATGGATACCCAAAAATGTTTCACAGTTCATGAAGAAAGTAAGGATGCAAGCCTAGGTTTACTGACTACTTGTTCAGTACACCTTCCATTGCTCATATCCTTACCATATCAGTAAATGAAGAAATTACTGCTTACATTATCATCTCTGCTCATTGCTTTATCAACACATACATCCCAAACCTTTCTAGTGTTTGATACCTGAAGTTTTAGTATCTATGTGTGATCCTTGACTTAGTTTGAACTAGGGTTTGCAACCGAGATTTAAGATTCACCTGGCATCACAATGAGACGGAAACATTTTGAATACAGAGTTCTCTTTCTCTAGGGTGACACCTCCCATACCATATTGGGATACACAAGACGGAATGGCCCCATGCTATGCCATCATCTCTCACAGTAAAAAATATTAATTTTTTAAAAGAAATAATAAATTGCCATTTTTCTGCAGGGAAAAGGAAGTGTGTAGATAATCTAAGATATGAGTTTTTCTGAAATGTGTTAAAGATGAAAGGTGTCACTTTTTACCCATTAGCCTCTTAAAATGATGAGATCCTGCCTGAATCCTACTACTTCAAAGGGTTACTGAAATTCAGCTTCCAAGGGAGACTGCTTAAAACTTTTTTTTTTTTTTTGAAGGAGTGTAGTTTCCTCCAGGGCCTTCATTCAACTAACTTGCAGACTGCTATAATTTTAATATTCACCAAAATTTTCATGTAACTTTTAAAACTTTAGACTTCTTGTTCCGTCTTATGAATTCCCTTTTAGGGTATCAGGCAACTCCCATCATTATTTAATCCTATAAGGAACTCTGGAAGCCTAATGGTTACGAATTGGACTGCTAATCTCATGGTCAGCAGTTCGAAAGTACCAGTTATTCCATGGGAGAAAGATGAGGCTTTCTGCTCCAGTAAAGATTTACAGCCTTGGAAACCCTGTACAGGGTCACTATGAGCTGGAACTGACTCCACAGCACATGACAACACCACTATATGGAATTTATTTATATTCTGGTTTAAAGACATATGCTATAATCTCAATGATCAAAAGGTATAGATCGAGTTGGTGCTCCAATTTTGGTGCTCAAAATCATGCTTCATTACCTTGTTGCTCAGTCAGTTGTCCAGAGAAGTCTAATCATGCTTAGGAGAACAATTAGGAATATTGAGAGTTTAAGCAGTCTTAACTTAAGGTGATGCAAATGATGAAGCACTGGACTACTTGTTCAAAGGCTGGTGGTTCAAATCACCTGAAGATACTTTGGAAGTAAGGGCTAGCAATCTACTTTTGAAAAAGTATAGTTTTGAAAGCCCTCTGAAACACAATTCTATCCTGCACACTTGAGTTGCTGAGTCAGAACTGACTCGACAATAGGCAACAACAAAAACAACAACTA
>NW_006409002.1:347926-351881 GCF_000296735.1 Chrysochloris asiatica | reverse complement strand
AGTGTGGCACTACAGGCTAATGCGCTGGAATGCAAGGTCATTTGAACTGCAAGGTTGGTGGTTCAAGCTCTTCAGCCACTTCTTGGAAACCCTATCCAGGGTCACTATGAGGATGAGTTGGAACCAACTTAACAACACTGGTGGTTTGAACTGCTAACCTTGTGGTGCGCAGTCCAGTGCTGATCCTACAGCTAGTCCAACAATGGAGTAGAGACTAACAATTGTTTCCATTTGTAGTGATTCAAGGGCAGTTAGAGTTAGGTAGATCCTCTTAGTCCAGTTCACTGTGGAGAGTTTTTCACATAAGGAACCATCAGTAGTGGTGTTGGTCGCCATTCTAATGGCTTTTTGTCAGCTTCTGAAGCAAAGTTGGCCCTCCTACCAAAGTAGTATGAAAGCCAGTTGAAATGAATAGACTTTCACAGGGGCCAAACTTGCATTTTCAAACTCTGTGAAATTACTTTGGGTAAATAAGCTCAAAAAGTTATCTGTTTTCACTGTCTATCTCTTATTTATTTTAGAATTTAGTCATCACTGTTTTATATGATGTTTTCTTTAATCCATAGGCATAAGCTCATTCCTATACTACCTTGTTCTCTGTAAACTTAATACAAAACCTAGTTTTTTACTCCCTTTTCCTTCTTTACGTATACCCATACTCACACATGTATACACACACAAGCACAAATACAACTATCAGTCAAATGTATCAGGCAAATATCCAGAAAAATTCATAATCTAACAAGAAGGTCTTCTCATATCCATGCATACTCACATTGAACAAAAATAATGATATTTTGAAATCTTGAATTCAACAATATGTATATTAAACAAACTCAAGAAAGACAACAAAACATTGATATAGTTTGTTGTTTTTATAAAATATAGAGGATCACATTTATGGTTTTAAAGGATATAATTTGATTCCGTTATGTGGCTTCTAAAACTCTAAAGTTCACTGTAACTGTTCAGGTAACATGAATATGAAGACTATTTTATCAAATACAGATATAATTTGCGTATGTCCCTGGGGAATCCCTAGCTTCTTTTACTGTTCACTTGTACCAAAGATGTGGGGATAATCTGAGTTCATATTTCCTATGTAAAGATTGTTGTTGTTGTTGTGAAGTGCCATAGAGTCGGTTCCGACCCATAGCGACCCTGTACAGGGTTTCCAAGGGTGTAAATCTTTACGGGAGTAGAAAGCCTCATCTTTCTCCCGCGGAGCAGCTGGTAGTTTCGAACTGTTGACCTTAAGGTTCGCAGCCCGATTCGTAACCACTGTATAAATACACAAAAGATGTGATCATTCTCATTTTTATTAGTAATTATTAGCACATACCCATTCTTGAGATAGTAAATATATAGAAAACCTCCTTAGAAAATGTTCCATATAGACAATTTTGATTTTTGTTACATGATAGTACCCATTGCTCTATCTGAGCTGCCTACCATAGAACTAGACACATCACATGAGATAATGTTCAACTATATAATAGCCTGGAGCAAGTCAGATTCAAGTATGACTAACTCCAAACTCTACTCTGTCTTTGCATTGATAATTGAACTATGTGAAGAATAAATTTCTAGACCTAGTCCCTAAATACTGTCAGTAATTCACTGTCAGAAGCAAAAGTAGATGACAATCTGTAAATTCAGACTATGCCTTAATATTTTACTATGTAAAGGCAGAAGTTATTCCCATGTTGGGCATATCAGCTATAGAGACCAAAGATGTGGGGTTGGTATCATAGTTTTGCCTTAGGCTTCTCTGATTATCTCAGCAGGGTGTATCCATGGATCAGACATAGTGAACCAGTGAAGACTTATGAGAAATTACCTGACTGTTTTCTCACTAGAAAGCATTATGAAGTCTCTTCCACCCCAAGTCCTGAGAAAGCAGAATGTAGATTTCTGGAAAACACAGGTGAGAGGAAGTCAAAATGTTATTTATGCAAACATGAAATCATGTCAGCTCTTTTGGAATAATGCAGCTCTTTTAAGCTGCCTTTTCCTTTCCTTTTCTTTTCTTTTTGCAAGGCTTAATCAATTCACTTTATTTTTCTAGCATAAAAACCATTCCATTTGGCCACAGATGGAGTTCAGGTTCTCTTCATGGAGACTCTGGTATGGATCTTTAAGAGATGGTCAATGACTTCCTGCTAGGAAGTTTTAATGAACATGGTCTCAATTGAAAGGTAGAAAAGAGAATGCTATAATCCTGGGAGATGGAAATGAAGGACATCTTGGTGAAGTTGCCCATGGTGGCATTGCAAGTCCTGGCCTTGATGTAGCAGTCATTAATACTGGCCATCAGCAGGAACTTCTTGGATATAGGGACCTAGATTATAGCAGTGCTTTTGGGTATAGGGATGAGGCACCCCATTAAAAAGCTGCAGCAGCTGGTTACCTTACAGGGAATAGGGTTTGTCGATCATATTCCCTTAGTAGCCTCCTGGCTCCGGGATGATGAAGACCTTGGCCAGGATGATACTCCATATATAGTGGTGATGACCTCCTTGAAGGACTTCATATCCAGATTGTTGTAGGTGTTGCAGTCTCCGATGATCATTTGACTTGATGCTGGTTTGCTGGCCACAACATATCTGCTTCTGCATAGACCCGGTTTTCAAAATCTTGTACTTGAGGACACCCCTAGGAAAATGTCAAAGATCACAGATTCCTTGATAGGCAAGGAGAAGAGGTAGATCTCTTCCTTGACCAGGATGTCCAACGCAGTGATGGGAACAGCTGTTTGCACTTGACCTTGCCTATTCGAGCTCCATGACCTGGACCATGCATGGCTGGGACCCTCTTGGCCTTGCAAGCCTCCGCAAATACCTCTTCAGAAGTCACCTTGGGTTCCCATCTTGGGCCCCTGATGCCTGGCTCTAGGCCCTCCTGTTGCACCTGCATCGTCCATCATTTTGTGTTTTCTCTAAAAAGAAACTGCTTTCCTTTCTCTCTCTCTCTCTCTTTTTAAGGAATAATGAAGTGTGAGACAAAGGAGCATTTTGTTTTGTTTTGTTTTTCTCATTTATAAGTCTAACCGGTGGCTTTCTACATGACATTCTATCCAAATTTGAGGCTTCACTTAATACTTATTGTGATATGGAAGTGGTTAGAACCTCATACTTCACCAAATGGAAACCTGTTTGCAGTCTGGAGAGAGGAAATGAGAAGAAAACCAATCATCTTTGTTTCTTACCGTACTGAGAAGACATTTCCTTAGATCATTCTTAAGCATGAGGTTCCAGGAAGTTACTGGGTCAGTGACTTGTCAAGGAAAACCTCCATCTATCATTCTTCCAGATTTACATCTTATAAGATGATTTCAGAAGAATAAACTTATATTGTGAATCAATCTAAGAAAAGTATGTCTACAACTACTTGGGAAAGATAAGAGGGATAGAAAGATATTTCAACATTCAAGGATAAATAAACTACAAAAGTAAGTATGCCATTAATGCATAGAAGTTTATAATAACAAGTTTATAATAACAATAAAATGGTTCCATGTAGCAGAAAGGGAAATACTACAGTTTCTATCTCCATTAAAGTGATTTTCATTAGAAAAAGAATTAAGCTTCATATAGTCTCTATATGCTTTCAAAACAAAACTAAAATTGATGTGTGATGAAATACTCTAAGAACAATATATATTTATATTTAAGTTTTTGTGAATTGAGTGAAAGTTACAGGGCAGATCATTAGTTTTACATTCAACAAATAATATACTTTGTTTCATTACAATGGTTATAATCACCTTGATGTACCATTAGTTAACAGTATTTCTCTAAACTCATTTTAGCTCTTTTTTTTTTTTTTTTTTTTTTAAGCATATATAATAATTTACATCTCCAAAGGTCACATTCTGAAAGCCTGCCTCTGGACGCTAGCTTTCAGTCCCCCTCTTGCCATCAATCTAGAGTCCTCAGCTGTTCCCTCTCTCCAT
>NW_006409002.1:346750-347826 GCF_000296735.1 Chrysochloris asiatica | reverse complement strand
TTGTTTCATTACAATGGTTATAATCACCTTGATGTACCCCATCAATTAACAGTAATTCTTTCCATTCACTTTATCTTTTTTTTTTTTTTAACACTCAAGCATATATAATAATTTACACCACCAAAGGTCACATTCTGAAAGCCTGCCTCTGGACGCTAGCTTTCAGTCCCCCTCTTGCCATCAATCTAGAGTCCTCAGCTGTTCCCTCTCTCCATGACCCCATCTTTGCCTCCATCTCTGGTGCCACTGCTTCTTGGGATAGGGTCCTGCATTCCGCTTCTGCTGTTCTGCCTTGATGGTCCTAGGGTCCTCTGTTTCTGAACTGTAAGATTAACTGCTCCCCCATTTTTGGTACAAAACTTCTACCTTTACAATTGTGACAGTTGCAATTTGTCATGATAACAATTACTCACTATTGAATCATAAGGATCTTATCACCATCTCTTTATACCCTACTCATCTAGATAAGATGAAAGCTATTCAGTGGGGACTCTATCTTCCCTCACACACTCTTAAACTAAACTCCCTCTTGAAACCTTGTAAGCCACTCACTCCGTGCTTTTATTACCTCCTCATTTTAGGTAGCCAATGTCCAAGTTCCCTGTACATATTTACCCTATATACAGAAAGGGATAGCATTGATAGTTGATGTGAAGACTCCTTCTCCCTATGTTGGTATTTTGAGCTACTACATTCTAAAGTATAGGTCAAGTTCATCAAATTGTAGCAATTCACCCTAGTTTCCTTTATCAAAAATTATTTTTCTCTTTTTATCTTCCAGAAGAATTCTACCAACTTCTATAATCTGAAATTGATCAAACATGCAATCAAGATGTATTGCTTATTACTGGTGATTGGAATGCAAAGGTTGGGAACAAAGAAGAAGGATTAGTAGTTGGAAAATACGGCCTTGGTGATAGAAATGATGCTGGAGAACGCATGATAGAAGTTTGCAAAATCAATGATTTGTTCATTGCAAATACCTTCTTTAGACAGCATAAGAGACGACTATACACATGGACCTCGCCAGATGGAATACATAGAAATCAAATTGACTACATCTGCAGAAAGAGATG
>NW_006409002.1:330682-344230 GCF_000296735.1 Chrysochloris asiatica | reverse complement strand
GCTGTTGAGTCAGTTCTGACCCATAGCGACCCTATATAGGATTTCTGAAGAGCGACTGGTGAGCTTGAACTGCCAACCTTGCAGTTCAAACAGCTTTGCAGTCTGGCACATTCATCCACAGCACCGGCATAGAGATGCTAAAGCAAATGGAAGAAATGAGGAGGTACAAGAGCTGAACAGAAAATTTCAAAGATCAGCTCGAGAAGACAAAATCAAATATTACAACAAACTGTAGAACAATCTGGAGTCAGAAAACCAAAAGGGAAGAACACACTCAGCATTTGTCAAGCTGCAGGAACTGAAGAAAAATTTCAAGCCTCAACTTTCGTTATTGAAGGATTCTCTGGGAAAATTACTGAATGATGCAGAAAGCGTCAAAAGAAGATAGAAGCAATACACAGAGTCACTGTACCAAAAGGAAATGGTTGACGTTCAACCATATCAAGAGGTAGCATATGATCAAGAGCCAATGATACTGAAGGAGGAAGTTCAAGGTGCATTGAAGGAATTGGCAAAGAACAAGCCTCCAGGAATTGATGGGATAAAATTTGAAATCTTTCAAGAAAGTGAGGTGGCACAGGAGGCACTCACTCATTTCTTCCAAGAAATTTAGATTACAACTGTCTGGCCAACTAACTGGAAGAGGTCCGTATTTGTCCCCATTCCAAAGAGAGGTGACCCAAAGGAATGCGGAAATCATTGGACAATATCATTCATATCTCATGTGAATAAAGTTTTTCTAAAGGTAAGACAGAAATGGTTGCAAGCATGCATTGACAGAGAACTTCCAAAGGTTCAAGCTGGATTCAGAAGAGGCCGTGGAATGAGGGATATCATTGCTGATGTCCTATGGATCTTGGCTGAATGCAGAGCTTATCAGAAAGATGTTTACCTGTGCCTTATTGACTACGCAAAGGCTTTCGATTGTGTGGATCATGACAAGCTATGGACAACATTGAGAAGTATGAGTATTCCAGAACACTTAATTGTACTTCTGAGGAATCTGTACCTGGACCAAGAGGCAGGTGTTCGAACAGAGCATGGGAACACTGAATGTTTTAAAAATTAAGAAAGTTGTGCGACAAGGTTGTATTCTTTCGCCATACTTATTCAACCTGTATGCTGAGCAAATAAATCTGAAGAAAAACGTAGCATCAGGATTGGAGGAAAACTCATTAACAATCTGAGATATGCAGATGATACAACCTTGCTTGCTGAAAGTGAAGAGGACTTAAAACATTTACTGATGAAGATAAATGAGCACAGCCTTTGGTATGTTGATTGCATTTCAATGTAAAGAAAACAAAAATCCTCACCACTGGACCAATAAACAACATTTTTATCAATGGAGAAATGATTGAAGTTGTCAAGGACTGCATTCTTCTTGGATCAACTCTCAACACTCATGGAAGCAGCAGTCAAGAAATCAAACAATGTATTGCATTAGGCAAATCTGCTGCATAAGACCTTTTTAAAGAGTTGAAAAGCAAAGACGTCTGCTGGAGGACTAAGGTGTGACTGACCCAAGCTATGGTATTTTCAGTAATCCCATATGCATGCAAAAGCTGGACAGTGAATAAGGAAGACCATCGAAGAACTGATGCTTTTGAGTTATGGTGTTGGAGGAGAATACTGAAAGTGCCACGGGCTGCTGAAAGAACCAACAGATCTGTGTTGGAAAAAAATACAGCCAGAGTGCTCCTTGGAGGCATGAATAGCCAAACTTTGTCTCTCATACTTCAGACATGTTGTCAGAAGGGACCCGTCACTGGAGAAGGATATCGTGTTTTTCAAGGTGGAGGGTCAGAGGAAAAGAGAAAGATCCCCAGCGAGACAGATTAGCAAAGTGGCAACATCAGTGGGTTCAAATGCGGCAACAATTGTGAGGTTGTCCGAGGACCGGGAAGTGTTTCGTTCTGCTGTGCATAGGGTCGCTATGAGTCATTACCAACTTGATGGCACCTAACAACAACAACACTGTTGGTCTTCATGACACATCAAAGGATTTAATTTTTGGCCTGTTTCCTTTTTTAGTCTCTCTTTGCCACTCCACAACACCCAATCAGGCCTTTTCCTCAAGTGATTAATTGGTCAGAGCCGGCTCTAGCCGTTTTGCGTTGTCATTTCATTTTAAGGGGGATCTTTTCCCTTTCAATTCTGAGCAGATTTGTACGCATGTGTATTAGAACCCAGGGGAGGGCCCACTCACTCAGGCACCCTCTCTATTCACTAGAATGGAGGTGCTCAGACATCTAGAGTCCAATGAACAGAGAAAAGAAAAAAGAGAGAGAGAGAATGTCCAAACCTTTATCTCTGAGGATGTGCCAGGCTTCAGCTGTGGCTCTGAAACTTCCCTGGGTCTGTCTTGCCCAAGCTGGCTGCTCTGAGGCGGGCCAATCAGAAAGCTCCAGTTTCCCTGCTTCTGATACAAATTCCACTGGCTGTAAGACTTCAAACTTTCAATGTATGTAGTTCAGAGTTCTGGGACAATCCCCTAAACCTGCTTCATCCCGTATTCTGTGTTATTACTACTGGAGATCCTCAATGCACTTCTCCCTGATCTGCCATCAAGCTCCGCCAGAACAATAGATTTTTAATATTCATTAAATAAAGACTAATACTAACTTTGGAGTAAGTCTAATTAATTAAATGGGTAAAGTATTTCCAAAGGTCTACAAAAGAAAGAAATACTGACATTAAAACAATGAAATAGAAAAGAATAAATAAGGAAGACAAAGAATGGCATTACCTCTAGTGTATTGCAAAAGAACAGAACATATTGAACGGAAGTCATATTCAGTGAGGAAAACTTGACTCCACTAATTAATGAAGAAGCCAGGGATGAGGGATAGCAGAAAATCTAGGGAAATCTAATCAAACTATAGAACAATGATATTAAGCAAAACTCTTGACGTGAGACCAAAAGCTAGATAAGACAAATACCAAAAGCAGCTTTGTAAGCCAATAATAAAACACCATTCTTGATACCATAAAAGGAGGGTACTTTGAATTCAAGATTAAAAGGATTACACAAATATCTCACTATGACACTCAAATCCTTCAATTCTGACTTCACAACTCATTTTATGCTCTTTTCCCCCTGGTATGGATTGAATCCTATTCCCCCCCAAAAATGTGTTGTAAACCCTAACCCCTGTTTCTGTGGTTATAATCCCATTTTGGGGATGTGTTTTCTTTGTTATATTATGAGACAATATTAGTGTTGGGTGTTTCTTAAATCAATCTCTTTTGAGATAGAAAAGAGATTAAATGAGCAAGCCAGCAAGCAGAGATGAAGGAAGACAGGTGCAACACCACCTGAAGACCATCAAGGAACCAAAGGACTAGAAGCTGAAGAGACAAGGAACTCTCCCAAGAGCTGACACAGAGAGAAAACCTTTCTCTGTTGCCAGCACCCTGAATCCACACTTCAAGCCTCCTAAACTGTATGAAGGAGTCCTGATGTGGCACTGTGGGTTAATGCACTGGACTGCAAAGTTGGTTTGAACTGCGAGGTCAGTGGTTCAAGCTTACCTGCCACTTCTCAGAAACCCTATACAGGGTCGCTATGGTTGGAACTGACTTGAAGGCACCCAAGATCAACAAGAAGCTGTATGAGAATACGTTTCTCTCTGTTGAAGCCATTCAGTTGTGGGAATTCTGTTAGAGCAGCACTAGATAACCAAGACAGAATTTGCTGCTGCAGAGTATTATGCTGCCCTAGCAAACACCTAAAATGTGGAAGAGATTTTGCAATTGGGTAATGAAGAAAGGTTGAAAGAGTTTTAAGGTGCTGGACCTGGTGTGGCACTGTAGGATAAGCGCAGGACTGCTACCGGAAGGTCAGCAGTTCAAACTCACCAGCTGCTGCTATGCAGAGTTAGAACTAGCACAATGGAGCTTAAGGCTATTAAAAGCCTAGCTAGATTGCCTTGAGGAAACTGTTGATAGAATTATGAACGTGAGAAGTAACACTAGAGAGGGCACAAAAGAAAGTGAGGAGAGCCACAAAGAAAGTCCATCACCTTATTGAATGCATAACGGTGCCATCAACAGAATTTGCTAAACATGTGGACATTCAATGTGCTTCACGTGAAGCTTTAAAAGAAGATGAACAGGAGGAATGACAACACTTTATGAAATGGCATATAACTTGTCTGAATTATGTTCAAATGTTTGGTGGAAGGTGTAATTTATAAATGATGAAGTTGGATATTTGGCAGAGAAAACTTTTAAGCATTAAAGTTTCCAAATGGTTTCTTCTTGTTGCTTATAGCACAACGTGAGAGGAAGGAGACGGACTTAAAAATGAACTGTGTAAAGTGAAAACAAAACTGAAAGATTTGGAAATTTTTGTTGTTCAGATTCAGGGCACATGTTCTAGAAGTTTCATCAAGGATGTGGCTACACAGTCTTAAAAATATTAAGTCTGTGACTCATGGACCTAACACCAGAAAAACCACCAGCTTAACTGAAGGACACAGAGATAGCATAAAAGGAGTGAAAGGTATCTGTCCCTGGGAATTCTACAGGCAGGAAACAGGCCAAAGGAGCTACATTTTTTGTCCTCCAAGAAAAGCAAAGGACCATAACCAGAAACGTTTGAAGATCAGCAGAAGTGTTTGAAGAAATGTAGGAAGTAGGATGCTCTCAGTTTAAAACAATGGAGCCATGGTTTCCTTTATCTCCTAAGTGTCAAAGGATAGAGGCAAAGTCTCCTAGGTTTCAAAGAGTCAGGTCTCCTCGCAGTTCTGGAGTGTGGGGCTGATGCTCATTTTAACCAAGATGATAGGACAGCCACCCATAGCTAAAGGGGAAGGACTAAAATGTCCAAGGGGCAGAAAAACGAGGTCAGCTGGAGTTGAGGAAGTAGGCTTGCTACTTAGATGAATTAGGAGAATGGGATCGTCTAAGCCCAAAGAGTAGAGTTGCCATAGTAGAAGGCCTGGGAAGTGAGGCTAATGCTCTGAGCTCCAACCTAGAACCCAGGGAGCATGAGCCTGGAGGGTAGGGCCATTGTCCAGATAGTACCAAAGCCCTGAGAGTTTATATGATCTATTCTGCTGAATATTTGGATTTACTTGGTACCTATTATCCCTTCTTTCTCTTCAAAAAAAGTGTTTTTTGGATTTCTAATAGACTGTCTACCTTGTACTTGTTCCACCATTGTATGTTGGGAGAAAATAACTTGTATTCCAGATTTCAAAGGGTAATGGATGAAGAGGAGGAATTTTGCCCCAGGAAGGAATATGCTTTACATCTCACCCATACCTGATTGAAAGGATTCAGAAAGTGAGATCTGTGGCTTGGAGTTGTTTTGAAGTCTTTTGGAAATATGTGAAGGGGTGAACGTGTTTTGTATGTAGGAATGGCATGGATTTTGTGGTGGGAAGCCAAGAGTGAAGTGTTATGGGTTGAATTGTGTCTCATAGAAATATGTGTTGTAAATCTTAACCTCTATGATTGTAGTTATAATTCCATTTGGGAATGGGCTGTCTTTGTTGTTAATGAGGTGAAAATAGTGCAGGCTGTGTGTCTTCAGTCAACCTCTTTTGAGATATAAAAGAGATTAAACAAGCAGGCTTGCCAGTAGAGATGGGGGAAACCTGATGTCATACCACATGAAGATCACAAAGGTGCCAAGGAATAGAAGTTAAAGTGACCAGGATCTTTCCTCAGGGTCAACAGAGAGAAAAAAACCTTCCCCTAAAACCAGCATCCTTAATTCTGACTTCTGTCCTCCTAAATTGTGAGAAGATAAGTTTCTACTTATTAAAGTGTCTCTGTTATAGCAGCACTAGATAGCTAAAACATTACTCTACATTCCAACTGAACTTTAGACTTTTGTAGGATGGCTTTGCACTTTTCGGATATGTCCGATTATCCTCTGACCCTCTGCTACCACAGTCCACTGCAGCTTTCTCCTTGACTTAGGATTCTTGAGATGTGTGTTGACCTAGTCCAATGATCCTCTGCAGAGCTCACCAGAATTCTCCCTTGCGGTGCCCCTTACTACACTTGAATAGGCTCTGCATTTGTGTTCCTCACCTTTTGAATTCAAGCAAAATCTCTGTCAAAGAAATCCTCTTCACAAAACCCCTACATGCTATGCAGCTACCCATGTCTTAGTTTATTAAGAAATGTCAGCAATGTATTCTGTAAACTCCCCAGAAATTTCATTTCAATGTTTATCTTAATGGCTCTTTTAAAACTTCTAATGTCATACCCTATTATACAGCATTTCCTAAAGTATCACAGTATGTGTCGGTGACATGGCAAATTGTCAGCTTTTGTGACCAAGATGTTAGTAGAATTGTTAGAATTCTTCATCTTTCCAATGTATACTTTTTGCTCAGAATTTGTGTTGAAGTGTTTGTGTTATTTGTGTTACTGGGTTATAATTCACAAATCCTTGAAGTCAAAATGCTATGAACAGTCAGATTTTTGTGGGGAATAGTCTCAGTACATCTTGGAAGGGTCTTATACGTAAGGTATCGAAAACTCACAAGAAACAAATATGGTTACTTGGTAAGATCTAGAAAGAAAATAGACTACTTCTCTTTAAACAGGCCATCACAACTTTCTGAAATATTTGTATTGTTACAGCAATAGTAGTAGACTAAAGCAAGAGGTAATAGTGTTATATAAATGAGCTTAAGATGACCTTTGCACATTGATCCAAAATTGTTTACTTCTCACCAAGCTGAGGCCCATTAATTAAAACACTACCACCAATAAATTGTGTAGGATAAGCACTGGACCATAAGGTCAGTTTGAACCACAGGGTTGACACTTCAAACTCACTAGCCGCTCTTCAGAAACCCTATGTAGGGTCATTAAGTGTTGGAACTAACTTGATGGCACTTAACAAAAACAACAACGAATACCATTGCCTCCAAACGAAAATGTGTACAATCCAATTATTTTTAAATAGGCCATATAAGCACATTATTAGCCTACTTTATCCCTCCATGAAATTGTCCCAAATATCTGGTAACTATGTTTTTGTTATTGCTGTTATGTGCCATTGAGTCTGTTCTAACTCCTGTTGAACCTGTATAGGGTTTCTGAGGAGTTACCGGTGGCTTGGAACTGTCAACTTTGTGGTTAGCAATCAAGTTCGTATACTAGAGTGCCACCATAGATAAGTTAAATCTTGTATAAGGACCCTAAGATGCTGCTTTCTCGAGTCTTCTGATTCAGAGACTCCCACATAGATTCAGGAAGACATGGCAAAGGCATGTGTAAGCCTATTCCCTTTATCTCTTGCCCAGGAGTTCCATTGCCTCTGGAAAACTTTTTCTTTTAAAGTTTGATTGTGAATTGAGTGAGAGTTTACATGGGGGAACATCAGTTTGACACTTATCCTATCGTATTCATTTCATTGTAATCATTACAATCCCCTGCATGCTTTGTCATTCAACAGTATTTGGTTCTATTCCCTTTTGGTTTTGTTTTGTTTTTCTTTTTTTGGATGTGGACCAAAACACTCAGGGATATACAATTCAAACAGTCTAAGGGCACACCCTGCAAGCCTGCCCCCCAGCTGCCAGTGCACATCCCCTCTCCCTCCATGAGTCTTGAGTCCTCAGTTGATCCATCTCTCCATGTCATCATCTCTGCCTCCATTTCTGGTGTTGCTGGTTCTCTGGGTAGGTTCCCACACTCTGTTCCCACTGTTCTCCCTTGATGGTCCCAGGGTCCACTGCTCTAGGACTGTAAGATCGACCACTCATCCCTTTTTTTTGCTACAAAACTTCTACCTTTACAGTTGCAACAATCGCAATTTTTCATGATAATAATTATTCACTATTGAATCATGAGAGTCTTTTCCCCATCTCCTTTCACCAGACTTGTCTAGATAAGAGGAAAATCACTCAGTGGGGATTCTACCTTCCCCTGCACACTCTGAATCTAAACTCCCTCTTGAAAACTTGTAAGTTAGTCACTTTGTGCCTTTACAGCTCCCCCATTTTATGTAGCCAATGTCTTAGTTGCCCTTCCCTATCAACATTGTGTACAGAGGGGAGGGGGAAATGATCCTTGCTGTAAAGACTCTTTTCCTCTTGGTTGGTATTTTAAGCTTTGACATCCATAAGTATAGGTCAAGTTCATCAGATTGTAGTGATTTATGATTGTTTTCTTTTAAAAAATTAGATATATACACATATATCCCCCCCCCTTTTATTCTTCTAGTCAGGTTCTGAACATCCAGCCATTGAAGTTACATCCAAGGGGCACTGTATGTAAGTTTGGTCACCCTTGTGCATATCCCCTCACTTCATATCAACTGTATGCTTCACTCTCAGTTCTAGCCCTCCATGGTCATGTCCTTATCCATGGGCTCAGGAGTCCCCAGGTCTCACTGCACTTCAGGTGAAATAGTTCTCACTATACTGAAGGTGGATGGGGATAGATGTAACTTGGTAGGACTCAGCCTACCTCTTCATTGCTGCTCTCCCCCCACTTCCTCTCACCAGTAGACCAACATGGTCAACAGCAAGCTTCCATGTCTGCTTGAGTATTCCCTTTGAGTCTCAGTCTTGGGAGGGGGTTTGTCCTGAAGGGATTTGATTGCTTGCCTTGATGGCTCAATAAGACTGCTGTTTTTGTTTTTGGTTTTCCCTGCTGGTCTTTCTTTCAAGAAGTATCTTTGGTTTCTCTAGCTGCTCCAGGCTGGTCTGCTTGGCTTTGCAAATGGGAATTCCCCATCTCAGAAAGTTCTGGATATCGATCAGGATTCCACCTAAGGTCTGATACCCTACAAAGTCTTTGCAAGAAGTCTCTTTCACTAGGCAAGTTCTAGACCCCCTCCATAGTGTTTTTAATGGCTGACAAGCTTTACTTCCAAGCTGACTCTTCATGGACTTGAGTATCCAACCTTTCACACAGCAGCTGAGCATGTTAACCATAATCACCTGGTGACAAACAGTAGCTCAAATATGAATTGCAATCAGGAAAGTTGAATAAGTTACCTTTCTATGCCTCTATTTTCTTATCATTGTTGTTGTTGTTAAGTGCTGTTGAGTCGATCCCGACCCATAGTGACCCTGTATAGGGTTTCCAAGGAGCAGCTGGTGAGCTTGAACCACCAATCTTGAAGTTCAAACGACATTGCAATCTGACACATTAGCCCACAGCGCTACACCAGGATGTGGATAATATTGTCCATCTAATAGAACAACTTAAAAAGCTATATAAAGTGCTTGGGGGCATGTTAGGTGTTTAGTAAGTAGTAGCTATTGTCACCCTCTTTTGAAACATTTACTTCAAACCTTCCAGATCATGAATTAGAATTTGTTACAAAGGGAAATTATAAGAGAAGGCATGTCTTTTTTTTTTTTTTTTTTACTGTGAATTGAGTGAAGGTTTACAGACAAGATCATCAGTTTTACGTTCAACAAATCACACACTTTGTTTCATCTCAATAATTGTAATCCCATCTATGCAACAGGTTAGCCCATTTCTTCTCTCTGTGGTTCCTATTTCCATTTTACCCACCTTCCCATCCAGTCTCATTCGGTAAATGTTGCCTTTATGATTTAAAATGATTCACCATTTCATGATAAGCACACATTTTTTTTTTTTCTCTCTTCATATAGTTTTTAAATGTTTTATTGTGAATAATGTGATAGTTTGCATGGGAGAACACTCACTTTACGTTCATCCTACTATATATTGTTTCATTGCAATGATTACAATCCCCTCCATGCATCATCAACCAACCAAAGGGTATACCCTGCAAGCCTGCCCCCTGGTCATCAGCACACAGCCCCTCTCCCTCTTTGGGTCTGGAGTTCCCAGCCACTCCATCTCTCCATGTCATCATCTCTGACTCCACCTCTGGTGTCACTGTTTCTCTGGATAGGGTCCTGCACTCTGCTCTTCTCCCTTGATGGTCCCAGGGACCTCCGCTCCTGGACTGCAAAGTCAACCACTCCTCTCCTTGCTACAAAATGTCTACCTTTACATTTCCAACCCTCACAGTCAGTCCTGATAACAATTATTCACTATTGTGCCACATAAGTACTATCCCCATCTCCTTTTATCAGTCCTGTCTAGACAGATTGGATACACCTCAGTGGAGATTCTACCTTCCTCTGTGCCCTCTGGATCTAGGCTTCCTCTTGAAAGCTTGTAAGCCAGTCACTTCTTGCCTTTGTATTCCCCCCATTTTGGGTAGCCAATATCCAAGTTGCCATCCCTATCTATCCTGTGTACTGAGGGGGTGAGTGGAAGACTTCTTGCTGTCAATGCATGACCCTAAGAAATAGCTTGTTGTGCAATATTGTGCAACACTGCTATGTCTTGGTTATATCTTTTTTCCTTGATCAACCCTGAACTCTCTTAAGTCCCTTATAATTTGGAAGAAGCTTAATTTCAGTATCGCTTTATAAAATGTCTGCTTTATGAAATGTATTGAGGTATCACATTGCTTTTAAACCTGATGTCAGTGGACATTATGAAGAATATTAAGATTCCTCTAGTCAGCCTGCCTTCTATAATCACTGCATTATACAGGGAATCCACAACTAATAAAATATCATCCTGAAACTGCTAGAAGAATCAAGTTCTCATGGCTTTAGGGAATATTGGGAGTGGAGGGGAGATGTCTTTTATAATCACATGTGACAAGGTAGTTCTTTGTAGTCAATATCATTCACCAAAAGCCAAAGGTTGCTGTCCAATCAATGTTGACTCATGGCGACCTCATGTGTTATGAGTGCTCCATAAAGTTTTCAGTGGCTGTGATCTTTCAGAAGTAGATCACCAGCTTCTTCTGAGGCTTCTCTGGGGGACCTTGAACTTCCAGTCCTTCAGTCAGCACCTGAGAGCAGTCATCATGTGCATTACCTAAGAAATCCAAAACAAGCATTGTACTTCTCATTTTCTCATAGACTGTACAACTAATTCTTTTTATTTATTTATAGTCAATTTCTCCCTCTCAAATATAAGGCTGTGCAGGTAAAGATTTTTGTTTTGTTTTCTCTATTGTATCCTCCATGCCTTGCATCTAGTTCACTAAATGTTTGCATAACAAAAGAGCAAAGAAGACTGAGGGAAAGCATGGGAAGGGAGATTTTTGCTCAACACAAAGGCTTTTCTAATGAAACATGCTATCTTCAAGTTGGGTGATTTTCTGAGGAAGTGGCACCTTCTCTAGAGAAACTAAATGGAACTAGCTGGCTATTGGGCTGACTTAGGAGCTCTGGTAGCATAGTGGTTACGAATTGGGCTGCGAACCTTAAGGTCAGCGGTTTGAAACTACCAGCTGCTCCTCAGGAGAAAGATGAGGCTTTTTACTCCCGTAAAGATTTACACCCTCGGAAACCCTGTACAGGGTTACTATGGGTCGGAACCGACTCAACGGCACTTCACAACAACAAGTACAGGTTTATACTCGCCAAGATTACTACCAGCTTGATAGTGTAAAGATGGGCCCTTACCAAAGATATTATCAATTACCTCAGGACAATTATATAAACAGGAAGTTGATGATGTGGAATTAAGAAGTCAGATGTGGCACTGAGCCTTCCAACCTGGGGATATTAATGCCACTGAAAGAAAAACTGCCATTCGTAAGAAATGCTAGTATGTGATCAAACTTTAGACAATGATCAGAAATTCTGAATTTAATGTGCCAGAGGACCACACAGGAGATATCCAAGAGATATTTGTAGTAAGTGAATATGCAGCTCAGGGTAAGAGGCCAAAGCATGGAATTTTTGTTAGAAATGGCATACCTGTCTTTCCAGGAAGCTATTTGATATTGAGTTCCATGCTTAAAAGATAAATAGCATATATTGCTATGTAACTCCATATACTTAAGTAGAACGTTGGCATTAAAGCTGACAATTCAGAAAAGAGAGGCCCAGAGCACCTTTGTTGCTTTTAAGTGGCAGAATGCTACCATGAACAGTCTTCAGACTTTGATGCTCTCCCTCCAGTGTTCTGCTATCCTGAGCTGTGAGTCCTCAGCGTGAGGCACCTTCTCATCATGGGACTGACTAGCTGGCTGCTCAGAAGCAGTTAGTCCACCACTCGTCCTTGATTCTGGTCTGGACACCTTGCCCCCCATTCGAGTCCAGCACTTAGCACCTGTTTATCACAGAAAAAGTTAGTAATTATTGAACCAGTCAAACATTCTCGGATGGAATAGTACAATCTGCTCCCCAGTACGAGGCTATCAAAGCAAAGCCCCCCCCCCCCACCCCAATGATGATGTTCACTGTAAAAACAGCTAATGGCTAGTCAAGTGCAGTGGCTTGGGATCTAGGAGAGAATGAGCTAAGTAAGTAGTTAAAGCAAAGTGGAAGTGAGGACTGGAAGGGGTTAGGGGAGGAAGATGGAAAAGGCATTTGGGGGCTTTGGTGGTAGAACTGCAGTGTCCCAGAAGGGAGCAACTGCCCAGCTGCAGCCTCACAGCATGGCATCTTGTGCACTGGATTTATCCCCATGTGCAAGGAAGAAAGAGGCTGCAAGAATAAAACCCAAAAAGCAAACCATCTATCTACAGTCAATTCTGACTGAACGGAGCAGCTGGTGGGTTCAAACTGCTGACCTCTCAGTCAGCAACCAACTACTTTAATCAATGTGCCACTAGGGCTTTACAGGGGTAGTGGATGCCAATGAAATAGGAATGTTTGGGGGGCGGAAATTCCTGTGTCATAAATCTGACAGCAACACCTGCTATAATTTCACAGTGTTTTATGGGATTGCAGAAAAGGCTGGGCTGCAAATGCACCTGAAGAAAGCGGAGATTGAGTCCATTTTTATTTAAGAAGACTGTGCCTTGTATTGGAAAGCTGAAGGAACTCAAGGGTTCTGGTTTTGTTTTTTGTTTTTTTGTTTTTTTCACTTGCAGTTGCTGGAACTATAATTCAGCACTACTGGATTAGGGCATGTTCGACCTAAAAATCAAAAGCTTTCCTATGGGGAAAGTCTCACTGTGATAGTGGAAACAGGTGACAGCCACATTACTGCAATCAAAAACGATTTATTAACCATGTCTGTGCAAAGTACTCCGGTAAGCAGCAAATCCCAAGAGCTTCTTGTTTTAATGCATCCTCTGTTTGTGCTGCTCCCACATTTTCTTCGTTATTCCGTGCAGCTCTCCACCTGTGAATAAAATGGATACCTTGAAAACTTCCTTTTTGTGGAGACTATAACTGGAAAAGTGAACGCTGCTGGCTCTATCAGCAGCAGCAATCAGATAGGACCAGGAGGTGAGGTAAGAGGCTCCCCTTCTCTGCCTCTGTAAATAAAAACACCATCTCTCTGGTTTCCACTTTAGATTACGAAATCTGGGAAGAGTTAACAAGTGAAGTTTTGCACCATCAGCATATATCATGCTGATACTGGTTCTTTACCCAGTCTTTTCTTGATATCTCCCCTGGCAGGGACCAGCCTGAATCTGATAGTAGGTACACAGGTGCCGCCCTACCCAACTGAAGAAGCCAGCGAAGGAATCAACGAAGCTGATTCAAATCGTTCTGTTTCACCTCTCATTAGCAGTTGCCTGTGACGTGTGCACATGTGTGTACAACC